>NC_039497.1:7286927-7315804 GCF_003590095.1 Trichoplusia ni
AAAATAAAACACAAATTTACAAAAAAATAAGTTTATTTCGTTAAAAAAATGCAAATAAAAATATAAAAGCTTGGAAAAAAATACAATTCGACGGCAACAAAAATTAGACAATTAATTTAGATAATTCTTACCGTTCTGTTGTCTCCGTATACCATAGTTCACAGCCATCGCTCCCGACGCGGTAGTGGACGGTTAACGGCACGCGTGCAGTCGTCATTAGCCCTATAGCGCTGATTCGCGACTGAGCAGCGTCCCAGGTAAAGGTACTTACGACGCTTTATGCACGCAAGCCTTGCACTATTATGATGCCGGTCGATTCGAATCTTTTTGTGTTACAATATTTTTATTAAGTCATTTTATTGTCTGTATTTTTTTGATTTGTAATTTATTTTATTGGTCTTTTAATTTATTTAAGTTTTTTTTTATTGTATTTGTAAGTTTAATTTTGTATTTTAATTTAATTTAATTTATTAGAACTTCTTTTGAGTTTTTTTTAGTTCTTATTTAAATTTGTAGGTTGTCTGTTTTTTAATTTATTTAATAGAATGCTTTGCTGTTTGCATTCATAAGCTGATTCTTTTGAAATACGATTTCAACTTTGAACTTTTACAAAAACGAGAGCTTTCCAACTTTTAAATACGTCTTTGGAAGTTTTCTAAAGTTTCTAGAAATAAATATGCGTTTCTCAACTCGGCACGTTGTTTTATTTTCGTATTTTATTACGTAGCTTCCGATGTCACGCGGTTTTACTTGTAAGGCTTTTTTATATTAACAACGTGATGCTATATACTCAATTTCCTTTCTCGAGAATCGGTATATATGTACAAATATTATATAGGTAGAAGTTTGGGAGATTGTGACGTTAGAGGTGTTATTTCGGGATTTAACAATTCAGTATTTTTTTAATAAGGACGCTTAGCGTTACAAATATTTAATTTTGAACAAGGTTGCTTTTTACATCATTCCTTTTCAGTGAATACTAATTTTAGGAGATATCGCTGTTTTTAAATAGCTCCACAGCAAAATAATTATAGTTGTTAGGGGGAAAAGGCCTAATTTACCTTATATATATGTTATATCATAGCCACGCGGACGAAGTCCTTATATATGATATTATCTTATATATGATATTTTTACATAAATTACTGTTAAAAGGGAAATTACCGCTTTCATTAATCGCACGGATAGCCGAGTGGCGAGGTGACCTGTGTCGGGTCGCGCGTTTAGTCGCCGCGTTAGGAAAATGATTGGTGTGATCCACGAATGCTTGTCCCAAGTCTGAGTGTCTTTGTATAGGCGTGTGATATGAATATTTGTGAGAACTCCACGACACAAGTATTCAAATCGTGTATTATCTCGCATTTAGTTGTATATCGTTAGATAGTTATATACAGTTTAGATAACAAAGGACCATTTTATAACCTAATTGAAAGAAGTGCGTAGACTTTTTACAGATGTCTTCACAATCACACTCTAAAAATAAGTAGGTAACTTCTCGTTCATTTGACTTTGTGACTGTGTTTTTAAAGAAATAATATTATGGAGTGTGTTTTAAAGATTTTTCTTCACTTTAGTATTTTATCAAAGTACATAAATCTAGATATGGGGAATTGTATTCGAACTATGTTAGTTCTTAGATTGAGATCTTAGTTGCCTAATGTTAATCCGACTAAAATCTATACTAATATATAAAGCTGAAGAGTTTGTTTGTTTGTTTGTTTGTTTGTTTGAACGCGCTAATATCAGGAACTACTGGTCCAAATTGAAAAATTCTTTTTGTTTTGAATAGACGATTCATCGAGGAAGGCTTTAGGCTATAAACCATCACGCTGCAACAAATAGGAACGACGATACAATGGAAAATGTGAAAAAACACAGGGCAGGTAGGTATAAATCATAATCTATACTAATATATAAAGCTGAAGAGTTTGTTTGTTTGTTTGTTTGAACGCGCTAATGTCAGGAACTACTGGTCCAAATTGAAAAATTCTTTTTGTTTTGAATAGACGATTCATCGAGGAAGGCTTTAGGCTATAAACCATCACGCTGCAACAAATAGGAACGACGATACAATGGAAAATGTGAAAAAACACAGGGCAGGTAGGTATAAATCATAACTTATATCTTCTACCCACGGGGACGAAGTCGCGGGCAACAGATAGTTTCAAATAAAAAAGCTTGTTAGTGGATTTGTTACATCATCACGCCGAAGCGGCTGGACTGTTTTAATGAAATTTAGTATATGGATACCTGAGACCTACATAATCCGATTTCGTTAAAGGAGCGTATTTTTTATGCAGTTATAACCGACAGTTAATTCTGTCTAATCGAGCAAAGCCGGAAGCGACACCTAGTTTATAACTAAATACTAATGTAATTCAGGGTCTTAGTTGTAAAATGACTTTTTATCACTAAAATATAGAGATCTAAATCTGCTGCAGATCTTCTGTAAAACAAGTAACTTATTACAAGGTTGTGGGTTCGAATCCGACATGAGTAAATATTATAATTCTAAAGCGACTTCACAAATGGTACAAGACAATGACAAATATTGTGAGAAAATCTAAATGAGTTACCGTGGTCATCGATGTTCAATCCTTGTCTACACGAGAGGCCTTGCCCAACTGTGGGCCATTAATACAGATACCTGATCACCAGAAGGGCTGGATAGATTAATATTAGCCCACGACGTCATACAAGTGACGTCTACAAATTGTACACTCCATGTTCATACAGGCGAGAGGGATAGATGTATAAGTAAGAGCGTGATAGGGATATTCATATCAATTTATGCAACAGGCAATATTTGCTTCGAATTAAATCCAAGACGCATGCAGAACAGTTGATGCGATTCTAGACTTTATTAAGAGGGATGATGGCGTGTTATTGTGTGATGGTTGCCGGTGTGTTGTCAACCGTACTAAGGGCTAGATCTCGAGTAAACGCAGCGAGTAGAAACGTTTGATATAGACATTAATCATGAAACAAACGAGAAGGGGGAAGTGCTTCACACTGTTGACGTACTCGCGTCGTAAGGAATTTGTATCAACAACTTCCATCTTTATTCAAACCTTTTTATATACTCTCTTTTCTTCTTTGTTTGACGTTCCAGTTGTATTTTTGCAAGACAATTTTGAGGCTCTTCCCGATAAGCTAGCAGGATGAAATTTTCATTATAGCTTCAAACCATAAAATTATAAAAACGAATGGACCGATTTTGATAAAATTTGAATGGGGAGATGTTCTAAAAGTGGGTTTTTAGATGTTTTAAATCTTTTTTGTTTAGGTTTAGTGGCAGCAACAATACTTGTACCTATCATGTGTAATATTTATGTCGTTCTTGAGATACACTGACGGACAGACGGATGAAAAGACAGCGGAGTCACATTAGCAGGCTTTAGATTTTACCTGGGTAAGGTATGTCAAAAATGATGGTAGAAAGAAATTATGTTACCTATGTCAAATAAAAAAATAATTAAAGCTTGCCAAAATATTAAAATAGATATGCCAAAATTAATGGTCATTTCTTGCATAGTCCCATGCAAGTAGAAAGAAAAGCACTTCTTTTCAATTTTCCATGTTCCATGAGAATATCATAAAAAAGACAAGAAAACATCATATTTCCAAAATTCGCTGCACGCGAGAACGGAATGAAGCATTTGAAAACATGCGACTTATCTAGGTAGTTAAAAATTTACCAAAACTTCACTTAACACCTTGTTACGAGAATTTGAACGTCGAGCTCCGATACAGATACGAAATTTCAAAGGAATTCACAGTTGCTTGAATAGTCGAGGGGTAGTCGATGTCACGCCAATTATAAGTACGCGACGTGGCTTAAGTTCAATCCCCGGTATTTATGTTGAAGGGATTTTGGATATTCATAAATTCTTATTCTTCGTTGAGAATTTGGAGTCACGTAGTAGCGTAAAATATTCAAACTTTGTTTGTGTCAAAACGGCGGAAACTATTCTATACACACAACACCTTCTTAAGACATTGTAAGTGAGGCAGAAAGGGTTATTTAAAGCCTGTTTCACAATCATTGAGACATTTTTTGTATGAAAAAATCTGTCTAATAATTTAACGGGGGTACCTATGTGGCGGAGGTGAAACAGGTATTAAAAATTATAAAATTCTAATCCTCCCCCAGTAAGAAAAATGTTAAGAGAGAAGGGTGTGGTTAGCATGATGTGTTAGTAAAATAATTCAATTTCATTTCACACATATTTGTAGGACTTGGCCATCGCCAAAAAACACATGTAAATTCAATTATTTAGTGCGATGGCCAAGTGTCGATTTATTTATGTAAAACATTCAAGAATTTTAATATTGATATACGTCACTATTAGATGCTATTATTACGTAACAACTTAATGCTTTTCAATTGTTATGGACCACGGTCGTGGTCTTAGAGACAGGACGTATTAAGACAGAAAGTCACTTAAGTAGAGACTGAATAAATTAATAACCGACTTGGTATTATATGGATCTCACACTTTTTACCGCAGAACAATTGAGTTGCGAGACTTGGTTTTTTTGACAAGTATTGTTTTTGATGGGATAGTCTTTAGTTCTAATACTACTAGTAAAAGGAAGGTTTAGTTAGCAAGAAAGTTAAGAAAAAAATATAGAGACTTAATAGTATTTAGATAAACTCCGACCAGTGCCGCGCAGAGTGCCGCGTGCCGCGTGACTCTGGCTTAGGCAGTAGATGCCCGGGGCGTTTATAACTGGTGCGGGTCCGTCATGTCCCCACGTCATGCCTTCGGGTTGAAGCTACGAAGCATTTCAGCCCCAAAAGGATTTCACCATGGAAAAACAAAAAAGGACGTAGAGTCTGAGGCAAAATAATACTGATTTTCATGGCTATTCGGCTACTCGCGTCTGGTGTCAGATGAACTATAGATTTATTTCTAATTTCTATATAACCAGTATGAAATCATTCACTCCTTACTCATCATCGAAGCTAGGTGACACAAAAACCACGTTTATGATGATCTACCGTTTTGGCAACAAAAAAGTTTCTATGTTTGTGTGAAGCCGGTAAGGATATTATAATTCAGGTATCAGTGGTATCATGTACCAGCTCTTAAACGCTCAAGTTTGTCTCCAATCGAAAAATAATAGTTAAAACTATATGATGCCCTTTTTAAAAGCTACAATATTCAGTACAAAGTAAGCAAATAAAAATCATGTAAAATCTCATCAAACGAACGACAAAGAGTTTATGAGTGTACCTACGCATTTTCTCATTTAAAAAATGAGAAAATGCGTAGAATGCAATTTCTAAAATGGTCTAAGCGGCCATTTTAGAAATTGATCGAAACTAATAGAAAAAAATGTTATTTTAATTTATGTACCGTAAATATATTCTCATGCATGTTGTTAAAGTGGTTATTTCAATACTAGCTGTTGCTAGCGACTTCGTCCCCGTGGCGTGGGTAGAAGATATAAGTTATGATTTATACCTGCCCCATTTTTTCACATTTTCCATTGTATCTTCGTTCCTATTAGTCGCAGCGTGGTTTATAGCCTAAAGCCTTCCTCGATTAATGGTCTATTCAACACAAAAAGAATTTTTCAATTTGGACCAGTAGTTCCTGAGATTAGCGCTTTCAAACAAACAAACTCTTCAGCTTTATACATTAGTATAGATTACAAACTGACACTCTAATTTCATCTAAATGTCATCTTATTTAGGTACAGATAGGTTAATAAACAAAACTCATGACAGAAACAGTTAAAACCACGTAACCGTCGATGACGCTAACCACGGCGAGTTGATAAATACTGTTAAACCGTTAAACCACTAATCCGAATTTGTTATTATCATGGATTATTATAATAAGCTAGATAATTATATTCCACTCTCGTAATAATATAATCTGCAAATTATTTGGATGCCGTTTGGCGGGTGGCGGGGCGCGAGGTCACAGGACTAATGTTTATTAGTGACTAGCTTTTCGCCCGCGGCTTCGCCCGCGTCGAGGTCGAGAACTCTTCAAAAGTCCGGGATAAAAACTATCCTATGTTCTTTCTCAAGGTGAACTCTATCTCTGTACCAAATTTCATTAAAATCTGTTCAGTGGTTTATACAGACAGACAGACAGAGTTACTTTCGCATTTATAATATTAGTAGGGATTAGCAGTTGCCCGCGACTTCGTCCGCGTGTCGCAAACCCGTAGTACATCATTTTGTTCTATTGTCAATAGTATTAGCAGCGTACGCAGAAATAGGTTTCTGATTTTACACCTTCGGTTACATTATCGCAATTTTTTACGGAACACTAATATTTTTCAAAATAAATTATAGCCTATGTTCAGCGGGTATAATGTAGCTTCTCAACAGTGAAAGATTTTTTTAAATGGGACCAGTAGTTTCGAAGCCTATTCGTGTCAAACAAACAAATCTTTCCTCTTTAATATTAGTATAGACTAGCTGTAGCCCGCGACTCCGTCCGCGCGGACTTCAGTTTACAGCGCGTTTCGGTTCCCGATTCAATTTTAATTCGATCAAATGTAGCCTTGACCAACCCTCCATTACCCACTTTTTTATTGAGTACTAGCTGTTGCCCGCGACTTCGTCCCCGTGGGTAGAAGATATAAGTTATGATTTATACCTGCCCTATTTTTTTCACATTTTCCTTTGTATCTTAGCTCCTATTAGTCGCAGCGTGATGGTTTATAGCCTTAAGCCTTTCTCGATGAATGGTCTATTCGACAAAAAAAGATTTTTTCAATTAGGACCAGTAGTTCCTGAGGTTAGCGCGTTCAAACAAACAAACAAACTCTTCAGCTTTATATATTAGTATAGATTAAAACTTCCGTAGACCTTAAGGAACACACAAAATAAATAGCCTTGGTTTATGCGCTTACCAATATTCATATTTAATTATATAGACTAGCTTTAGCACGCGTCTTCGCTCGTTTGAACGTCGGCAATAGCTAGACGGGATCTAACTGTTAATATTTCAGGAGGTATTGACTAAATCGAATTGCTTATGCGTTCGATTGATGTATGTTCAGTTACCTTGTAGACGGGTTATCCGATGTAGTTAAAGCTAAGACTGATTAAGGTGTAGACGGAGAGAGGTAGCCTATATTATGTCAACTAAACCCGTATCAAATTGCATCAAAATCGGTTAAGTCATTTGAGTGTGAAGAACTAGTAAATCTTCTAATATATAAAATTCTCATGTCAGAAACTGAACTCTTCCGAAACGGCTCGACCGAGTGTCATGGGATTTTGTGTGCTTATGTTGTAGGTATACAAAACACCCCTATCTTTTTGAAGTAATTTGTAAGTCAGAAAAACGTTTTCTGGGACAGCTAGTTTAGCATACAAAGTATACAAACACACTCACATACCTTTGTTTTTTAATATTTTTGAGATGTACGAATGATTTTAATGATGATTGTTTGACTGTTAAGAACGACTGCGTTGTAGAAAACCTTGCAAAAAGGACAACACAAATACAAAAAAATATTTTTCCTTTTTCTGCGAAACCATTAACAAAACAACAATATTCACTTCAACGAAACATTCCAGCCTGCACAGCAACATTTCCTTTCATAAAACTCACCAATTTGTTACATTGCATTGTTTTAATAAAATACCATTCTACAGATATGCAATTAATTTCAAAATGCATTCGCTAACTAATATTCACTTCAAGACTTCAAGAGTAAAATATTTAATATCCGAAAATACTGAGCTCTATTAAATTCTTGACTGCATTCACTCCCAGCTTCATTACGTAAGGTTTTGAGAAAATTAAATTAACATTGTCCTACAAGAAATACAAAAATATCAGGCTAATTAATAGCAACGGTGAGGGTTCAATACATACGCTGAAGAAATTGAATTTCAGAAAAAACTGCCTTTACATTCTCAACCGTACCAATTCCTATTTCCCCTCAATTTTTATTACTTACTAGCTTTTCGCCCCTTTTAGGTTATATCGCGTTTCCAAGAGAAGTCGTCAAAAGTCGGGATAAAAACTATCCTACGTTCTTTCTCAAGGTCAACTCTGTCTCTGTACGAAATTTCATTAAAATCAGTTCAGTGGTTTAGACGTGAAAGAGTAACAGACAGACAGACAGAGTTACTATCGCATTTATAATATTAGTAGGGATTCATACATCATCCGTTTTAAATTCAAATGTCTAGCTATCATGCGATACATGAGATACAATTATTGAAATGAAACTACTTTTACGGATTTTTTCGCGGTTTAATTTTAGATTTTAGTTCCCGACGTTTCGAAACCTTTGCAGGTATCGTGGTCAAGGGCAAACTGAGATGGAGTTCGTCTTGACAGAAGATGTTGCTCGTTCTACCTTCATATTTTAATTAATTATTTGTGGTCCGACCTACGCAGTATGAGCTCACTGTGTCTTGCAGCGCTGCTCTTGGGTTTGGCCTTGAGTTTATTTATTATTGGATCCCAAGTAGGTGATATCTTCCAGCCATCTTCTCTATTGAAATTAGGGTGCTTTTTTAATCTCAATAGCCTCGCGAAACATCCTAGGTAGGAATTTGGATTCTTTAGCGAGGATCTGTGGTTGGTCAAATCTAATATAATGGCTAGATATAATTCAATGTCTAACATTCGCGAAAACCTCAGAAAGATACAATTATGTTCCGTTTTCAACTGCGGAACCCTTCTTTAGCTGCGGAACCCTAATATTGAAAACTCGACTACCACACTCGCCGCGGCCTCGCTCTTCTGAAAATTGGAAAATTGGTTCAATTAGCAGTTGCATTCGTTTTTTTTGCAAAATTAATAACGGCCCGTGTCAAATGCAGTGATGTAAATAATTGAACAATATGGGAAAATAAAAAAAAAGGTTTAATGCAATCAGAGGGAACTGTGGAATAACTGACATTTACACATTGGTGTACCTTTTCGAGTTAAATATAGACCCAAGTTGTGGCCTTAGCTTAAACCAAAGAGTTTTACTTAGTAGCTCTTTAAACCAATATAGGTACAATTTTAGTTAACTGTGAGACGTTTTTTCACAGCTAGAGTGCTTAGGAAGCGGTGAAGGGTCGAATCAGGGAATTCCAATATGGATTTGACTTCAGAAAAGTATGGTATATTTTTTTTTGTAGAGATCGGCGCCGTTTTTGGCCAGCCACATTCTTAGACGCATAATTTTTGACGTCGTGTTTTTGGATTTTCTGAAGTGGTTTAAATATTTACAGTTAGAGTCATCTGTGACCTTTTAAAGCTTTTTCTTTTGGACATAATCAGTAGAATTAACAACCGAGTTCTAACAGTGTCTAAGCTTTTACAAAACGAAGGAAAAAGTACTCTTTTAGAAAATAACTGTTTTTTTAAACGCTCCTTTCACTATGAAATTTAATCCTTGTGTCGCGGGAGGATTCATAAAAATACAAATCATAAGCACAAAGACACCCTGACTCAAGACAAATGTTTGTCCTACTCGGGGATCGAAACCGCGACACGTCGCGCACAGCGGGTTTGGCGTGGTGACCTCAACCACTCGCCTATCCGTGCAGTCGTAGCTTTGAATATCCTTCAATTTATAACCAGCCTATTTTGTTATTTTTGGTTAGCTGAGTTTATTTTTGATCACTAGCCTGCTTGAACCACCCTTCTTGAACTTTAAAATCATAGATTATTTAACGAATGAAGTACACACGCGATGTACAATCAGCAACAATAAAAATGGAAATTACATTTTCAGATTTCTCCAGATGTATGGAAATTTTTAAAACTGAGTAAAGCCGGACTCTATCTAGGTGTGGTTGAATGTAGCGTAAACGGTAGAGCAGTATAGAAATATAGGACGTCTTTGTCTAGCTATATGATCTTCTATAGGCTACTGCAAGACTGGACAGATAACCGCGGGGTTGAGGTCACCACGCCACAGTCACAGAGTGCGACGTGTCGCGGGCTTGATCGAAAGCATTTGTGTGATCCACGAATGCTTGTCCTGAGTCTGGGTGTCTTTGTGCTTGTGACTTGAATGTTTATGAAAAGATTCTTTACTGCGGGAGTCGTTTTTCTTGAAAAAGTTTTGATTGTTTTTATTTTAAATCAGAGTCAAATAGATATACTTAATACTGAATAAGATTGTGTTGCTGTCTGTATTAAGTGTTTCTATGAATGTGGTCGTCTAATACAGAGTTTAGGTAATGCCGGACATTCGTTAAATATTCCACTGGACGTCAGTTCGACACCTGTGTGGTTAGGTTAGGTACGTTGTCTGGAAATGCCTGGAAGTATGGTAGGTTTTGGATTATTATTGTTCCGTTTCTAAAGATTTGTGGAATGGAACCCTATTATTAAAGAAACATAGTATTTCTACCCGTCCGTGTATCACTAGATTATTTGTCATTCACCGTGAGAGTTACAGTTTAAATTTTTACACATGATAGACTCTTTAAATTTCTATACTTCAATAATAAAAGCCAACCAATCACACTCATACAGCTTGTCCAGTCCAACTAGCCCGATTCGCATCCTTCGCTGCGTGGTATACAAAACTCCATATATATTTACACATAGTTAGTACAATAGTTAATATTTAAACACAACACACACAAAACATAAAACACTTTTCATTACCACCTACATTATTTCATCTACACACAGCACTAATTACGCCTTTATGATAATCACTGTTCAGTCTACTCGACGTCCGTACGTCATTGCAGGGATCCAGCAGAATACCAGCGTCAGGTGTTCTACCTGACACATGCTGAGCTGGACTCCCATTCGGTGCAAACTTAAGACACACTGTACCGCGCCCTATTTTATTTTAATTTTTTCTCCTTTTCTTTGTGTTCCTTCTACCGTAATACCATCCAATATGTAATTTTATAAAACCCTTTTGTTTTAGTTTTTAATGTTGCGGCAATTTGTATTGTGTACCCACTTATTTTTATTTGTCAATTTCTTTGTGTCTGTTAGTGTTTGTACTGAATATATGCTTTATCTATCTATCTATCTATATATCTATCTAGCTATGATTGTAATTGGAGGTAGTCACACGGGAGCTGCAGGCAGATGGTATAAGAGGTCTGCGGTGTACCATGAATCGAGAGCATTTCTAATGCCTTCCGAACCCACTGAGCGCGACGTGTCGCGTGTTCGATCCCCGCGTAGGACAAGCGTTTAATTTTGTGTGATCCACGAAAGCCAATCTCGACTCTGGGTGGTTTTGTGCGTGTGACGTAAATGTTTGTGATACAAGAAATATATTTTTTTACTACGGCAATCCTATACAAAAAAGAGAAAATAATGCACATCGTCTGAACCTCAAAAGAGGCGATGACCCGTGAGTTTGTTTCGACGTTTCTCGCTAGCTTAAAAATGACATGTAAAAGTGATGACGTCTATCTTATTTGCAGAATAAAATGCTTTTATTTCATTGCACCTGTAGCAATATTAATCTGACTCTCGGCAAATCGAAATTATCAATTTATACATTTTCAAATTCAAAATTATTAACCTTTACAAATACTATTACTGATTATAATCCACAAATTTTCTGACTGAAACCTACACACGATCCTTCCTTTGGTCTGTATTTACTGGGAAAGCAATATTTTTCCTTTGCATCAAAGGGAATTCGACATTTAAACAACCATAACATCAAATAACATTTTTATTGAGACAAAACTAAAAAATAACTTAGAAAATGTTGTATAAATCCAACATATACTGATACTCATTCCGTTTACAAGTACTCGGTTTTGAAAGACCAATTTATGTTGGTTGTAAGCTTGAAATAGAGGTAAATCGCAGCAGTAAATTTTCCCTCTATTAGGTTTCTGTTTCAAACGAATCGGAAAAGAAAAGGTTTTTATTAGGAGTGTATGTTTTTATGTGAATGCTTCATAAAGTGGAATCATAATTGTCGATCGCGGCAGAAGACTTACATATTCGCTAACATTACCTAAATAAAAATAATAAATATTTCGGTTGTGGAAACGTGCATTTTACTTTTTTTGACGGGCCTCTTGGTCTAGTGGTTAGAGGCCTTGACTGCTATACCGGAGGTCGTGGGTTGGATTCCCATTCAGGAGAAATTTTAATGATTGCGTAATGAGCCAGATCATTTGTTCTCTGTCTGGATGTTATTTATATATATCATGTGTGTATTTAGAAATACATACACATAATATTAAGTGTGTTTAGAAGTCGTCTAGTACTCATAAAACAAGCTTTGCTTTTGAGACTACGAGGCATGTTTTGAAAGCTGAGGATTATTATATTGTTTAATTATTTAAAAACTAGCTGTTGCCCGCGACTTCGTCCCCGTGGGTAGAAGATATAAGTTATGATTTAGGTGTGTTTTTTTCACATTTTCCATTGTATCTTAGCTCCTATTAGTCGCTGCGTGATGGTTTATAGCCTAAAGAATTCCTCGATTAATGGTCTATTCACAAAAAGAATTTTTCAATTTGGACCGTCAGTAGTTCCTGAGATTCTAACAAACAAACTCTTCAGCTTTATATATTAGTATAGATTATTCATAGCAGACCTCTCAACCGATTTCCAAATATTAAAAATATTGCATAATAATGAATTAAAAACTCGCTCTTGTTGAAGCTTATAAGTTCCAATGTTTTTTTAAATCATTTTGCTGAACAATCGCAGTAATGGATTGATTTTTCGTTTGATAGTGCCCTGCAGCAAGCATTGAATAAAGATATGAAGGAAGTGCTTACACACAGTCGTGGTACTGGAAACAGTGTTGCTAAACTTATTCGCTGTGTCATTCTTGTCTGTCAAAAATAATAAATTAATGTAGGTAAGAAGTAAAATCGACTTCATATCACAGCTATTATAAATCAAATACAATAAAACCGGCCAAAAGGAATCAGAGATGCCAAATGAGGGTGCCTTAAAAATAGGATCGAAAAACCAAATTTCATAGAAGATAATTGTGGTATAATTATCACTCATGTAATTTTTAATATTGTTGTTATAGTGGCAACAGAAATATATCTGTGAAAGTTTCATTTGTGTTTAGTGACAGACGGACGAACAGATATCAGTCCATTAATAAATTAACAACATTCACAAAATTGGTCCACGCTGATATAGGGTCAACATATATTAAGAAAACCCAGATGAATGAATAAATTTATGACTGGACGGATAGCCGAGTAGTTGAGATCATCACGTCGAACCCACAGAGCGCAACGTGTCGCGAGTTCCCTTCTCGCGTCGGACAAGCATTTGTGTGATTCACTACTCCTTGTTTTGAGTCTGGGTGTCTTTGTATGTTTGTGAAACTCCCCGCGACACAAGGATTAAATTCTTCATTGCGGGAGTCGTAATTTTTTGTTTGGCATACATGAACCACATAAGAAAGAAAAAGAACATTTTGCTTTCAAATAAAACTTTTGTAAAAATTGTTTCGCATGTCACCCGAGAGGCACTTCCACCTATTTTCTCGTGTTGCACAGTCGACGCATAACTGAAAAACCGCGAGCCGCCAAAGTGATTGGGACCAAACTGAGTCTTGTTTATTTAACTCTGGTAACACTATCTCAAACGCTGTTTCATTTCATTTGTTTTTCCGAGAGCACGTGAAAAATATACAGTTTTCATTGTGGAATCAGAAATAAAGCAAATATGGCGTTGTTACATTGTAGTGAGAACCGATATATTATATCGTATTGATTGCATCATCAGATTGACTCATTGGAGAGTACCAAAATCGAAATCTTTTTTGAGTTATTATTGGGGAGGCCCTGTCTGACCACTCGTTAATAGGCTGAAGTTTTAATATATATAATGATCAGATAATGTAGGTATGACTGCTGATGCTAGATAATAAAATTACTACCGAATTAATGTCAATTTATTCGGTCTTGTGATCCTGAAATTTATTAATTACTGAAAAAAATTACAGAGTAGCATTAGCTACTAAGGTAATAGGGGTTTTTTACTAAATGTAATAAATAATGTAAATCTGTTAAAACAGATTTCCAAAAAATATTGGATAAGCATTTTTCATTAGTGTGATCTAAAACCATCACTTGCTGGTAAGAAACTTACTGGTAAGTGACGTCACTGTATCCCTTCATTTTTTGTTAACGAAATAGAAAAAAATACGTAACCAAATTTGACAGATATTGATCTGATTAAACAGATATTTAATTTCAAATACGTAGGTTCTTTTTACCTTTTTTTTTACCC
Organism: Trichoplusia ni; assembly: GCF_003590095.1. Taxonomy (NCBI): domain Eukaryota; kingdom Metazoa; phylum Arthropoda; class Insecta; order Lepidoptera; family Noctuidae; genus Trichoplusia; species Trichoplusia ni. The sequence goes on from NC_039497.1 coordinate 7,301,117, forward strand.
GGGGAAATCCTCATGGACTTTCTCCGCCCTGGGGAAGGTGGAGACGTGTGCCGGACTCCTACCGGCTAAAACCGCCGGAGTGCTTCACACTCCCCTGATCACGGGAACGCAATGCAAGCTCTACGTACTTAATAATTACCTGCCTACTGCCTGTGAACATTATTCACATGAATTCAGGGAACTTTATAATTATTCACAGTCCCGTTTTAGTCGACGTTTGCTCTCCGGTCGATCGTATGACGTCAATCGTATTCACGGAAAGATGACGTCAACCAATCATCGTTTGTTTTAAGCCTTTACAACTGTGTACAGGGGTTCTTTAAAACTGTTATTTATTTTTGGAATAAATGACGACTGATGTTGTTTTTGAGGTATCTTTGCCCGAAAATATATTATGTTTTGGTAAGAAGGAAATTTGTTAAGGTTATTTTCTGCCTTCTGATGAAATGTTACTTAGAAAAGGATGTGTTTGAGATTATAATGTTTAAAAAGTGTTGCTGAAGTTTTTTTTACATAGGCAATTTGGATATATACATGAATAGTGTCAATGACTATAACGCTGGCCGAAATTCAGTGCTTAATCAATCTTTCATGAATCATATAGTTCGTTGTTGCTCAAGTAAAATTGATGCCTTAACTTCGATATTAAAACGAGTCTATTTTTATTAACGCAGGCAAAGTACCAATCATCATCATCGGCCTAGCCTTTTCCCAACTATGTTGGGGTCGGCTACCAGTAGAACCGGTTTCAGCTAAGTACCAGTGTTTTACAAGGAGCGACTGCCTATCTGACCTCCTCAACCCAGTTACCTGGGCAACACGATACCACTTGGTGAGACTGGCTGTCAGGCTTTTTCAGCTTCTGACTACCTGTAACGACTGTCAAAGATGTAGGAATAACAGCCGGGACCCACAATTTAACGTGCCTTCCGAAACACGGAGGAACTCGTTATGACAAAGATGGTCACCCATCCACGGACCAACCGCGTCAAGCATAGCTTAACCTGTGATCGAATCACTTATGCGGTTATAGCTTAGCCACGAGCTCCTACCAATGTGACTATTTATTCCTTTGTTAATTATTCAATGACGTCATTCAAATTATGTGACGTGGTGATCAAATGCTTAACCCTTCATTATATGGCAGAGGCTTGTGCCTAGCAGGGAGCCGTATATAACCCGGTATTAAAACAGAATATTACAAAGATCCGCTCGCGAGCAGTTACTTACTCAAATATATCATCACCATTAAATTTTATAAAACATGACATTGCTTCACAAAGGCCATGGAAACGTCAGTTTTCCACGAAATTCAGAGTACAGAGGTGAAAACACGTTTCACAAATATGCGACGAATATTACAATACGCGAATTGTATCGGACAAAATTTTGAGTCGCAACACTCGCAGCGTTAAATTCGACGTCACGACCCCTGTCCAACATTCCTATTCGTTCATGTGGAAACGGTCGTAGATATCTCGCCTGCAAAGTGAAGAAGTATCTGCTGACAGGAATTCGTCGCGACAGAATATTATGAATTTAAATGGACTCTATTTTGTATCGTTATATTTTGAATTAAATTCTGTTGTATAAAGGTGAGACGTTTGGAAGTAAAATTTTGTTTGTCGATTTTCAATTCATCCATCTAGAAGAAAACTAAATATGTTTTAAATATCGACGCAGCCCTTTTTATAGTTGTAAATTGCATTGTCATTGAGTTTAAAGCTCCCTTGAAAATTTCAGCCTGCTAGATTATCGGCAAGTGCTTCAAAATTGAGTTGCAAAAATACAATCGGAGTGGTAGATTTCGCCACGCCAAATCGCTTTCGCTACGTGTCGCGGGTTCGATCCCCAAGTGGGACAAGCGTTAGTGTACCTACCTCAGTATTTTCAATTTTTTATATAATATCTTTAGACAGACAGATAGACAGATGTATAACGATGTTAACTTATAAGATATAGCCAACAAAAGTAAGATTTCGTTACAGAGACTCGTTCAGTTGAAAATGTATCAAATTTTCGAGTTTTTCAAAGCAAGCATATTAACTGCAACGCATACAAAGTCATAATCAAGTTGTCTTCTGAGTGCCGCAACTAAGTTTAGACACATTTTGACGAAAGTTTGTGTTCACGTTTAACTTTCAAAGTTTCAAGAAGTTAAAGTAATTAGGCAATGTTTGGCATGTGATGCCTTGTGGTGAAATGTTCAGTGTTTCACGACACAATAAGAGGGGTGTGTTCGTCAGTCTGTGGCCACATAGCTCCCGAATTCATTGGAATAAACACTGAATGGATATCGATACTTGGTTTACAGAAACGCACAGACAAACTGAAAAAAAAAATGTTAAAATATATTTTCAAAATTCGTTGCAAGCCTTTTCTACGAATACCTACCTATATTAAGTATATCTACCATGCGACCCAGCAAGAGGATTTTTGCCATACAAATCAGTTCCAGGGAATAAAATAAAAAATGCAGCCAATATGTATACAGAATTTCATGAGAATCGATCAAGCCGTTTCGGAGGAATTCAATTTCGTACACCGCGACACGAGAATTTTATATAATAGACGATTGTATCGATTAATACTACGAAAATTACGTTGTAACATTACAAGCACAAGTACACGCCCATCTATCTGTGACCCAGTTAACGTTCATAACAGTTTACATAACCCATTACGAAAGGGCCAGAGTTCGGTGCTCGGTGAGACAATGGGAGTGATGGCTTAAAGTGTGACCTTATTGGTTGGTACCTTAAGTTTAAGTTTTAAATATGGTCATGTACCTACCTAGTACCTTGTTGAGTTTAAAGATGTGATTTTTGTTTTAACTGACTGGGTTCTATTGTTTAACCAAAATTATCGCACTTGACTATGAAATTGATATAAGAATTATCATAATTATGTGTTAGTCCTGGTTATATATTATCTATGTATCAAGTATCGGCTAAATTCAGTGGTTTTTGCGTGAAAGAGGAACAAATATCTATACTACAAACTATCGCGTTTATAATATTATTAGGATTTAATTGTATTAGGTATCTAAATCACATTCAAAATTAAAACATCATTATACCGGTTTTCGATTTTGTGAGAAAGTCCCCCCCCCCCTTTACAAAAACAAAGCAAGAATACCTATAGACTCTATACAACTTAAAAAAAGAAATCGATTTAATAAAAATAAAAAAAATTGCATAGACGCAGCCTGCAGCCTGGTGACAGACGGACGAACAGACAGATAGATAGTGGAACATTAATAATAATAGGACTAAATTTATACCCTTTGGATACCTAGAGATGAATCTGGTTTTTATCACTAGATATAGGTATTGCATAATTATATACAAATCAATTATTAATATCCATGTTTGACACAATTATTAATTTATCATCCTCAATACTTTCATATCTCTTCAATAGAACGTTGTGTAGGAGATTAAATTAAAGTTTAGTTCAAACATTTTATTATTATATGTAGCTATGAGAAATGCGAGAGCCATTTCTAATAGAGCGACAAACAATACGGAAAATATTTAGCTTCGGAGGAACGGTATTTCATTGTTGGATTCACTCGAGTTTCATAAAAACGGAATTGCATTCAGAAATATTGTTTTAATTTGACCTCAGATTGTAAAAGAACATATTGTTCAAGTGTGTGTATTTACGTGCAATAAAGTAAAGACGAATAAATAAAAAAATATATAAAAATAATACAAATATATTAGTTTACTATCTCAGGTGAAACTTCTAATGTAATTTTCAAAATATTGATTACGTAAACGCAACTAGAGTCATTAGTGTAACGTTTTAAAAGTGACTGGAAAAAGGCCTTTTTGAAATATAATCTTTTTGGTTTTGGTTGCTTTTTTACTAGTCTATAATAGGTCTCATTTATTAGTCATATACATGTTTCGGTATACCTACTAAAGGTTTGAGCATTGATTTAAGTTATTAAGCGATGTTTAACATAATATTGTTCCGGTTGGATTTTTATAACTAAATTTTGAGGCACTTCCCGATAAGCTAGCAAGCTGAAATTTTGATTTTAAATATGAACATTGGTTATACTATTTTATCTAGATAATCTAGTGCTCTCTGCTTTTGTTGCTAAAACTTCTTCAAAACTACTAGATATATTCTACGTTCATTAGGTCTACCAAGACCTTTGAAGTGAACCTACTTTCTACACGGTGTTGAGCAGATTAATTATATTAGTCTATGAGGTACTGGCCACAACCCTTGTTTATTTTTCTTACCGTACGGCAGAAAACGAGCGTTTTTTTATGACCATGACCAGTAAATCTTCTATTCTTTTCTCTAAATCTCTCTAGTTTCTTCCTCTCTTTTGGGTAAATCGCACATCGATCGAAAACACGATCTATCCTACTATTTTTTAAAATGGTGCCAAGACCCTTTAGATCGAGAAGTAAATCAATAAATGCCCTAAATACTGAAAGGGGTCACAAATCAAATTTATCTCAGGTCACGACTGAGCTAGCTCCAGCGAGTGGGGTAAGTTTAAAGTTAACATATCTAGATTGATAGATAGACAAGAAATTGAATATTTTTTAAGTCTTGGATGCAAAACATCAAAGATCTGTAAAAATGTAAGCTCTCAAGTAAATAAACAAAAAGTTGTAACTGGAGTTTGATAGGGAAAACTCAAAAAGTGAACATACTACTAAATAACCGCGGCGGGATTCGAACCCACGCCTCCCGATGGTTCATTCGGGCGCCCTTACCTCTAGGCCACGCGGTCTTACTACACCTTTGCGAATTTAACCTCCGCATTCGAACAAACCTTGTTTAATTTAGTGATTTTAGTGTTTATCATTTAAAATAATAATTTAAAGAACACAATACTTGTTTCGCCGATATTTCAATACGATAACAATGCAATTTGCTACTTTAAAAAGGGCTGGATCAATTTTTGAGCTTTTTTAAATCTAATTTTGTGAATCAATCGGCAATGAATTGTTCTTTCATTTCTATTCCCTTTTATTTGATTCCTTGGTTTACATGAAATCTACGCAAAGCAGGGATGATCGGCGGCCGTCCAGTAACGCGGATCCCTCGTGATATTTTTAATTCAAAATATCTTCTGAGGTATTGAATTAAATGGTATAGTGTATAATAGAATTGTATAGTGCATGAAATGCTTTAATCATGTAATGTATTTAAATTGATAAGGATATAATATTAGAAAAAAAAAATAAACATTATTCCATATACGTCTTTAAGATTAAATGACAAAGAAGATAATATTTTTTTGATTCAACTAAAAATTAACACTCGATATTAATTTCTTTCACCACTATATCAAGACCCACGCAAACATACCAATTACATTTCAATCGCGGTCAATTATAACCGGTTACAAGCGCATTAATACATTTTAAGGGGTGCTAAACCCGTGTCCATAGCGACAACCTGCTACACTCGCTACACCGGCTCCAACCCCTAATGCATCTCAATCAAAAACAATCCGACCTTCGTAAACGCTCCCACACGAAATCCGCGAACGTAATATTACAATACACAACGGGGTGCGTTTGCAGGGTGCGCTTCACCAAACTAGGGGTGCCACCCTTGTGATTCGGGTCTAATAACATTGAATTATGTGTAGTCGAATGAGCGCGATGCGTCTAAGCTTTGTTCAATGCTTTTTTGTGCAGCCCTACTTTATTTGCACATGTATGTATGTATGTATGTATATAGTTTGTAGTTAGGGGAGCCGGTGTTCAGCCGTGAAATATAAAACATGGATTGAGTTGTTTTTTAAGGGCTCGCGAAGGGTGGCAGCCCTATTACCATGTCGGCAGTCTGTTAATAGACTGTGTCCTACGAACCGTGAAGGTATTACTATTTCAATTGGAGAGGGTTGGTAAAATCGGTTGATATAAACGTGTAGATTTTTGAAGGATAAGAAGATGTGTCACCAAAAAATTTTGACACTTAAATTTGATATCTGTGCATAAAGTAAATAGATATGACATTAGAGTGTCGGTTTGTAATATTGAAATAAACGATATTACTACATGATGACTTGTTTTGTTCCGGCTTATCTCCGAAATGGCTTTGCCGATTTTGCAGGACTTTGATTGGTATGTAGCTGATGTAATAAGGGGTAACTTAGGCTAATATTAATTGAAGCGTGGGTACAGCTAGTATATGTACGTACCTATAGATATATCCCAAAACGATGAGATTTCTCTTTTTTCAAACTATCGCCATAATTAAAAAAAAAGCCTAATAAGGATGTGTTACAATAATTGTTTACCAAAATAAATCTTGTATTGGTTTTCATGCAAACTTACATTTTTTAGTCAAACTGTTTGATCAAGTAGACACATTACAAAAAGTATTTATCAAAAAACAATTTGAGGTCTGTATAAACCAACTTACCACCGAGGGGTGAGACTTCAAAACACATGTACCTAACTCATTCAGACGATGACGGAAATATCGTACAAGTCGCAGTACATTGCGGCGCTACACAGCTCTGGCATCAAAAGTGATATAACTAACATAGCCAGCAGTGTATAACAAACGGGATGATTCTCGCATGATCTAAATGAACACTAAAATACCGTGGTAGGCCTTTTGAAAAGCGTGAACACGGAACGAATATTCTCGAAATGTAGCAAATAATTGGTTTTCATTAACATTTCACATGAATCTCAAATTCCACAGGCATTTGTATGAGGGTTGCATAGGTCGTAAATTCCATGGTTTTGGTGAAAATCAGGTATTTCATAGTTCGCTTTAATTAGTCACACAAATTGTAGAACTGTAGACGGTATGAAAGCAATGTGTTGCTATTAATTGGCTTCAAATAAAGCGGAGATAGTCAATTTAGTTTATGGGAATAGTGTGCAAATATTGATAGAATTGGTTATATTTGTTTAATGCCAATCGATTTTCATAATTTAAAGAGCAAAGTTAAATGGAATTGCCGTCTAGTTAAATCAAAATTCATTATTTACTAGCATTGTAGGACTTTTTTAAGAAGAAATAATCATAATTACATATATTGCACTTTGTATCTTTTTTCCGTGTCGTAAGTGATCTGGCTGTGAAGGAGAAACTATTATATATTATATATTTTAAAATATAATACAAATTTAATCATCATCATTATCTATAGCCTTTGTCCTCTCACTGCCTCCCCTTTCTCGGGCCAATTGACAATACAAAATTATAACATTGCTTTTTGTATTGAAAACAGCAGCGAAATATATCAATCCATTCGTGAGCTAAATTAAATTCACCGCGCAAAATGCAAGAGCGCGTTGTTTCGCGAGTGCGATTCCCACGCAGGACAAGAATTTGTGTGATCTGTAAACGCTTGTTCTGAGTCTAAGTGACTTGAATATTTCTGGAGGATACAATTACTTAAAATCGTGTCATTTTTTAAAAGAAAAAAATAACAGTATGGGTATTCAAAACATACATATAACAACCAACTATTTAAATCTAGATTTAAAATAAAACACCCCTGTTTAATCCCTCCATGTTATCGTGCAAGTCCACCATAAAGATTTACATTTAATTTACAGTTTTCAAGTAACGCTACAAGTCCAGTTGTTATCACTGTTATCACAGGCAAAGCTAACTGGTAGGCGCCTTGTAAATAACTAATACCAATGATGAGTCATTAAGATTGCCCCTTTTAAAAGTGACTTGTTGCTTTACGTGAAAATAGCGCATTAGACACGACGTTGATGGCTTTTTAAGGGCTTTGAAAAGATATCTTTGGTCCTTGTTTTTAATTTATTAGGGAGATTTTATTTTGAAAGCGTAGTAGTCTTAACGTTTGAGGTTGGATTCACATCTTTAAAAGAGGTTTTTATATATGTATTCAAGGCTTACAGACCAGTGATTCTAAAAGAAAATGCCTTGCTAAATTATGAAACGTTTTAAAGTAAATAACCTTCTATCTTGCAGAAAAACCGCATGCGTTTAAAATATAACAAATCTGACAATACAAACGGACGCTTCAATTTATTTAATGTATCGATACGGGAGGCAAGACCGCGGGTTCAACCGAATCGGGCTGAATTATTAATGAAACAGTCACTCAGTCACTATTTTTATCTGGCCGCACTCGGCTGGTACGGTCAGCAATGGAATTCGATTAAAACAATCACATTTTTGGAATTATTCACAATCAGTCAATACGCTGCTTTTGGGTTGTTTTTCGTCTAGCCCATTCGTGGGCAAAAGTTTCGTCAAAATCTTTTCACGATTCTCTATGATGGGTATTGGAAATAGCTCATGCGTTATGCTTCTATATCTATTCTATCCTTCTCAAGCCAATCACATCGGCGCCGTCCATACTGGCTCCCATTTTCGACATTTGACAATCGGTAACTGACCACGCATCCTGTACGACCGTCGAAATCCCATTCTAGCCCGGCTGTCTTTTCCGACGTGAATGTTTCCTATCGAGTTAGACTATTACATACATATGTGAAATAGGCATGATACGCCATCCAGTTAAAACGAACGTAAATAAAATTACTTCGCACTGAAAAGCCAAGAGAGCCTTTCTTCACTGAAGGGGAATGAAACATGGAATTAGAATGAAAAACCTGAACCACATCATGAATGATATGATTTAGATTTTTCAGTTCAATACATTTTAACCATTCGGCAGATTAACGCTCGGAGAAAAGCTGTCTTCTCTACCGGGCGATGCGAATCTTGTAAATCTGGTATTATTGACTTTTTTATGAATACCAGCCCGCAAAAAATAATCGTCATTGGTGTAAGCCAGGACCTACAACGAAAACCGCCGAAACACATAAGCTCGGTGTGTCCCAGGTGAAACAATTATTACACATTCAATACAACCAGCTGCTAAATTTAAAATGATCCAGAAAATCGTTTTTTATCCTATCCTACCAAGTTTCGTCTAAATCCGTTCCGCGGTTTTTGTCCGATAGACTAATAAACTTCAATACATAAATATAATATTTACTTTCTGTTGCTGTCTGTACATCTCAGTGCGATCTCATAATGCATTATTAGATTTCCAACTTTGATTTTTCATTTTTAAACATATTATCTGCCGCTACTTGGCTCTATAAAGGGAAGCAAAATTGATATTCGCTTTCTTGCTTCTGAGAATTTGACGCTAATATTGAGCTTGGTATTTCTGAAACTCACAGACTTGAGTTACAAGAAGCTTGAATAAAATATCAAGCAATCAATTTAATAGTTTAAAAAAACTAAAACACACGCTTTGATTTGAATATTTTTCCTATTCTTTTCATTATCATGGGGTTTGAAACAGCCAGTCCGCCATCTTGGTCGTCCGCCATATTGGATTTGTAATGACGCTTCTTAGCTAGTCACGAATTGTCATCAGAATTCAGAGCGTGTGCAAATTACATCCTAATCGAAGTCCCGAAAGTGGGTCCAATTAAGATTCCGAGAAAAGCGTGTTAAAACACATTAAAGTGCCACCTACATTGTAGATGGGAAACAAAAGACTTGTAATTGAAACACGAAACCTCAACAACAAGTTGAAAGAGAGTCTATCCTATTTAGAACACCAAGACAGACATATGTAGGACAATGTGTTGAACTAGACTAGACGCCATTGTTACAAAGGCATCACAAGGATAATGTGTCCATTAGCAGTCATTATCCTTTCGAAGAAAAAAACACCCACCCGACACGTATTAGAGAGAGATAGTAGATGGCGTGTAAGCGAAATGGCAATATATTAGGTAGTTCTGTGTCTCGCTTTCAAGGGGAGATTTTGTTTGAAAGACTGGTTAGTGTGTAGGGTTTCTAACCTCCGACGCAAAAAGAGAAGAGTTATTAATTTGTTATGTCGGTCTGACTTTGGTATCAGTTGTTCCTGAATCGGTTTAGAGATTTCAATTAATTTATTTTTTGTGTTAAAAGCGAATTATATGCGTGAGTTCTTAGATGTGTTGTGTTTGATAAAAAGCTTTCGAGCCATTTAAAGCTTGTGGAGTGTAAAAGGTTTTACTGTCTGGGATTTTGTTTTAGTCTTGCGTTGTTATTTTTTTATATAATATGTGTGTTTTTTTATGAATGTCACATAACTGTACAAAGACCTCAACCAAATCCTTCCCCAATTCTCTATCCCGGGCCACATGGTACACGTGGTTAACATTTAAATCGTCTCCCCGACGCTGTCTAAGCCAACGAAGGACGCGCCGTCCTATTTTCACCTTCCTCAAAGGAAAAGAAAATATTTTCTTTTGACTGCACGGATAGCCGAGTGGTTGAGATCACCACGCCGAACCCACAGAGCGCGACGAGCCGCGGTTTCGATCCCTTCGTACAAGCATTTGTGTGATCCACGAATGCTTGTTCTGAGTCTGGGTGTCTTTGAGCATATGATTTGTATGTTTCTGAATACCTCCGCGACATAAGGATTAAATTTCTTACTTTTGATTTTTCACTTATTATTTAAATTAATAATAAGTAAAGCTTCTTAAAAATCAAATTATTAGAACGAAAAACATATTTTGGAGTATACGAGAGAGCCACTTGAAAATTAATACACGTTTTTCTCGAATATGAATATAATAAGGCACTCATATACATATTTATTGCTTAGGAACTAATTAGTAATCTTATTAGCAATCTGTTGAAAAAATATTATTATTGTTTAAACCAAACATGTTCATTTACAGCCTGTTGGTCTAGGGGTTAGTTTCCCTGACTGCTATACCGGGGGCCGTGGGTTCGATTCCCACCCAGAATAAATGTTTGTGTTATGAGCATGATCATCATTTCTGTGTCTGGGTGTGGTTTATATTATGTATGTATTTAGAAATATATAAGTATATTTATCAGTTGTCTAGTACTCATAATGCAAGTTGTTGTTTGCTTTGATTGAAACTTGATGACTCGTCCGAAGCCGGAATCAAACCCGCGACACGTCGCGCTTGGTGTGTTTGGCGTAGCGTCTTTATCTAAACAGAATCAGCGCTTTATAACCAAACCATACTTCAAAAGAAATTAACACTATTTAACTAGATCACTCTACAAACAAAACAACCAGAAGGAAAATACCAAGAAAATCACATCAAAAGGCTTTTCACCTTTAGATCTAGAAACAGAAGAAACGTTCACACTCCTTACTTGCAGATTACTTCATTGTGAAATAAAAACACTTTTCCAACTAACTTCATGAAAGCTCCTTATTTATTTACACGTAATAAGCCTCTTAGCACTTTGTTAACTTGGTAACAATGGCATGACAGGAAACTCTCAACCTATGTTTTAACATCTCTCAGTTATAAGACTGTGTTTTGTATTACAACCAACGTTTTCTCCAAACAGTTCTTTCGTGTTTCGTAGACGTTTAATTGCTCGTCCCGGCTGTTATTCATACATCTTTGACAGTCGTTACAGGTACTCAGAAGCTTGAAAGTCTAACAACCAGTCTTACTAAGGGGGGCAACACTATCGTGTTGCCCAGGTAACTGGATTGAGGAGGTCAGATAGGCAGTCGCTCCTTATAAATACACTGGTACTTAGCTGAATCTGGTTAGACTGGAAGCCGACCCCAACATAGTTGGGAAAAAGGCTAGGCCGATGTTGATGTTATTAAATGATGCAACGGTTTACTCAAGTATTTTACAGTTTCAGACTAATGGCTTCGCAAACTTGTTTAAGTCAAGTTACAAAGCCGTAGTCCATTAAAAAAATCATATTATCTTTGAATATCCACTACCCCACCTTTCAACCCTTTAAACCAGTTAAAAGTGGCCTTTGACCCACACAACACCGTTAAACCAGTTTTTATAGTACCTAAAACCCCGTGTAACACGTTTTTTCAGAAAATAAAAACATTTTTTTTATATTTATCTCCTTCTATCGCCTAGAATACAATATACCTACTGCATCTCATCTATACTAATATATAAAGCTGAAGAGTTTTTTTGAACGCGCTAATCTCAGGAACTACTGGTTCAAATTGAAAAATTCATCGATTAAGGTTTTAGGCTATAAACCATCACGCTGCGACTAATAGGAGCGAAGATACAATGGAAAATGTGGAAAAAACAGGATAGATATAAATCATAACTTATATCTTCTAACCACGCGGACGAAGTCGCGGGCCACAGCTAGTATTATGATACAAATTTATTACTATCTGTAAAACCCTACACAAACATATTAAGTATCTCGAAGCGTCTCGCGTCACCGACACGAGACGAGACCCGCTCCTTAAGCCTTCCCGTGACCGTCTTTGACGTTATAGTAGACTTCATTACTAAGTACCTGTGATACTTAATGTTTGTATTCTCTTGTATTGTGTCGAAGAATTTTGCTTGAAAACTTTCACACGCTAGAAAGCACGACTGAAATATTTAAACAGACCGAAATAAAAAAATCTTGATGCTACAAATACATTCCATAAAAATTTAATATTAGGTATATAAAATTTTCGTGTCGCGGTGTAGGAAATTAGAATCAACCGAAACGGCTTTTAATTATTTTATGTAATGAGAGAGAAATAAAAAAATATGTACATGCATAATTTAGGTCTGAGGTCTAAGTCTGAGAATCGGACAACATCCAATTTTCATACCCTCCATTTAGATTTTATAAAGCTCATTTATCTTGCAAAACTACGTTTGCAACGACAGCTAGTAATATCATAAACATTCTTAAAGTCCCAATTTCAAAAACTGTAACGTTAAAAAAAAGTGATTTACCAACCTTTTCAGACTAGTTTAGGGACGGGAAAAATCTTTTGCCATTCAATGCCTGAAGCGTCAAGTCAAAGAGCGAATGAATGTTAAAAGCTTATCATGGCGGCTGCTAAAGGAACTAGTATCGATTGACGACTGCCAAAAGGCCGAAAAAATCGATTAAAAATGTAAAGGTTTTTTTATCGAGAAGGGGTGGATGTATGTCAAAACAATTTTCTGTATACAGAGTATTTTAACGAATATAGTACATATATGTAAGCTTGAAGAATGTTTGTAGATCATAATTGTATTGTAAAAGCAAAAATTTGTTACGTTTTTTTATTGACTGATCTGAATTTGTAGGATAGGTAGTCTCTATATTTCATTTTTATTTTTTTCTGCTTCACTATTTTACTAATTCACGCGCAAATATTAGTCGATAATTCAATACACTAAACTAAATTAAAAAAATAAATAATTAACACCAAAATGTTAATATTTTATTTCATGTCAACTTCAACATTCAGTCTGGCTGTTACAGGAACACAGATAAAAGAGTGTTTTTGTAAAGCCACATGAATATATTCGTCTCTTCGTTTATACAGTTTTAATTTAATTTGTACTCTTTTCTCTACACATAAAGTCCAATTACGTTTGCAGTTTCCTTACCATTTTATGTTATTTTAAATAAAATATATTTCAGGAAATCCTCTGGAAAACATATTAATAATTTAAATAAATATTTAAATAACTCCTTTAAATATTATTTTTATAAATAAAAGAACTATTTATTGGAAAATTTAATTTAATCGCCAAAAATAAAGAGATTTATTTATTTTCCCTATTTAAAATAATATTTTTAAATTAAATAAAGTGTTAAAAATACACTATACGTTCGAATTATAATTATTTAAATTCTTAACAAGGAGCCGACTGAGCCGACCGCTTTTTTACGAAAATTCAACTTTTATTTCCCATATTCTTTCTCTTTCTTACCTATATACTTTTCTCTTTCATTTTGGACATGACGTCACTGACGTGTGTTTTGTTTTGAAACTTGTTTGTCATCCGATATCCTTATGGTCTAAGAGCCCGTGAACCCCAGATCTACGTTATTTTATAAATGCTGAAAGTTTGTCAGCGGACTAACATAGGTAAGAACAATCGTTGATTATGCAGTTTGGGTCATGGTGGCTTTGGCAGTTAAACGGTACTAAAGGTGTCAAAAATATCGATCCAAGATCCATAATTTTAGCTTTCAGCTTTTGTAAAATAACGTAGGTTTGGCGTCCACGGGCTCTCACTCTATACTGATTAGGGCGTAAAATGATAATGGCGCGAACGTTTTTGTTCCTTTTTTGAAAATCTATTATTCTCTCTCTCTGTTGTTATCAATCTATCTCTTTCTAATTTGGCCCAGACGTTTTTTATCGCTTTATGTCTTGTCATGTTTGCTTTTGACGTCACATTTAAATTTATAGGTTTCTTATACTTAGCGTGTATGTCTCGTATTCTTTGCTAATATCTCATTTTAATTATGAGAAGGTTTTAATACGAACCGTGAAAATACAAGAATTTAGAAATGAGGTTTGGTATTGCCTTCATACAAAGCTAGCTGAAATATAAGTTTTTAGGAGTCGTCTTATAATTTTTTGTTATAAATAATTAAAAAACTATCCTCAATTGCATCTATCTCATTAAGTTTGTTAAAATAAACTTCTTTTTATTGCTCCCAATAACCTATCCGTTGTCGTCCCAATTAATATTTTCCTTTTAATCATCTCAAATACTCGTCATCTCATTAATCAAGTCTTCGATTAAATCTGCTCTAATTAATATTTGATAATCACTAAAATAATTAAACCACACCTCAGAACCGACCGCCATCTTGAAATGTTAAACTGTCAGATGAGGAAACGAGAGAGCACGATATATTTCGTAGAGTTGCATCTCGCTCTTACAGCTAGGTATTTTACGGAAAACTAAATTTTTGATG
>NW_020799805.1:0-37977 GCF_003590095.1 Trichoplusia ni
CCCCTAGAAAGATAGTCTGCGTAAAATTGACGCATGCATTCTTGAAATATTGCTCTCTCTTTCTAAATAGCGCGAATCCGTCGCGTGCGTTTAGGACATCTCAGTCGCCGCTTGGAGCTCCCGTGAGGCGTGCTTGTCAATGCGGTAAGTGTCACTGATTTTGAACTATAACGACCGCGTGAGTCAAAATGACGCATGATTATCTTTTACGTGACTTTTAAGATTTAACTCATACGATAATTATATTGTTATTTCATGTTCTACTTACGTGATAACTTATTATATATATATTTTCTTGTTATAGATATCGTGACTAATATATAATAAAATGGGTAGTTCTTTAGACGATGAGCATATCCTCTCTGCTCTTCTGCAAAGCGATGACGAGCTTGTTGGTGAGGATTCTGACAGTGAAATATCAGATCACGTAAGTGAAGATGACGTCCAGAGCGATACAGAAGAAGCGTTTATAGATGAGGTACATGAAGTGCAGCCAACGTCAAGCCGGTAGTGAAATATTAGACGAACAAAATGTTATTGAACAACCAGGTTCTTCATTGGCTTCTAACAAAATCTTGACCTTGCCACAGAGGACTATTAGAGGTAAGAATAAACATTGTTGGTCAACTTCAAAGTCCACGAGGCGTAGCCGAGTCTCTGCACTGAACATTGTCAGATCTCAAAGAGGTCCGACGCGTATGTGCCGCAATATATATGACCCACTTTTATGCTTCAAACTATTTTTTACTGATGAGATAATTTCGGAAATTGTAAAATGGACAAATGCTGAGATATCATTGAAACGTCGGGAATCTATGACAGGTGCTACATTTCGTGACACGAATGGAAGATGAAATCTATGCTTTCTTTGGTATTCTGGTAATGACAGCAGTGAGAAAAGATAACCACATGTCCACAGATGACCTCTTTGATCGATCTTTGTCAATGGTGTACGTCTCTGTAATGAGTCGTGATCGTTTTGATTTTTTGATACGATGTCTTAGAATGGATGACAAAAGTATACGGCCCACACTTCGAGAAAACGATGTATTTACTCCTGTTAGAAAAATATGGGATCTCTTTATCCATCAGTGCATACAAATTACACTCCAGGGGCTCATTTGACCATAGATGAACAGTTACTTGGTTTTAGAGGACGGTGTCCGTTTAGGATGTATATCCCAAACAAGCCAAGTAAGTATGGAATAAAAATCCTCATGATGTGTGACAGTGGTACAAAGTATATGATAAATGGAATGCCTTATTTGGGAAGAGGAACACAGACCAACGGAGTACCACTCGGTGAATACTACGTGAAGGAGTTATCAAAGCCTGTGCACGGTAGTTGTCGTAATATTACGTGTGACAATTGGTTCACCTCAATCCCTTTGGCAAAAAACTTACTACAAGAACCGTATAAGTTAACCATTGTGGGAACCGTGCGATCAAACAAACGCGAGATACCGGAAGTACTGAAAAACAGTCGCTCCAGGCCAGTGGGAACATCGATGTTTTGTTTTGACGGACCCCTTACTCTCGTCTCATATAAACCGAAGCCAGCTAAGATGGTATACTTATTATCATCTTGTGATGAGGATGCTTCTATCAACGAAAGTACCGGTAAACCGCAAATGGTTATGTATTATAATCAAACTAAAGGCGGAGTGGACACGCTAGACCAAATGTGTTCTGTGATGACCTGCAGTAGGAAGACGAATAGGTGGCCTATGGCATTATTGTACGGAATGATAAACATTGCCTGCATAAATTCTTTTATTATATACAGCCATAATGTCAGTAGCAAGGGAGAAAAGGTTCAAAGTCGCAAAAAATTTATGAGAAACCTTTACATGAGCCTGACGTCATCGTTTATGCGTAAGCGTTTAGAAGCTCCTACTTTGAAGAGATATTTGCGCGATAATATCTCTAATATTTTGCCAAATGAAGTGCCTGGTACATCAGATGACAGTACTGAAGAGCCAGTAACGAAAAAACGTACTTACTGTACTTACTGCCCCTCTAAAATAAGGCGAAAGGCAAATGCATCGTGCAAAAAATGCAAAAAAGTTATTTGTCGAGAGCATAATATTGATATGTGCCAAAGTTGTTTCTGACTGACTAATAAGTATAATTTGTTTCTATTATGTATAAGTTAAGCTAATTACTTATTTTATAATACAACATGACTGTTTTTAAAGTACAAAATAAGTTTATTTTTGTAAAAGAGAGAATGTTTAAAAGTTTTGTTACTTTATAGAAGAAATTTTGAGTTTTTGTTTTTTTTTAATAAATAAATAAACATAAATAAATAGTTTGTTGAATTTATTATTAGTATGTAAGTGTAAATATAATAAAACTTAATATCTATTCAAATTAATAAATAAACCTCGATATACAGACCGATAAAACACATGCGTCAATTTTACGCATGATTATCTTTAACGTACGTCACAATATGATTATCTTTCTAGGGTTAAAAGTCAAAGACCAGTTAAATTTTATGCGGCAAAAATATGGTTTATGTTATCATTAAAAAGTTGAGTTATCAATAAAAAACCTAATTATAATTTATTTTTTCCAAGTCACATTCATTAATTATTATAAAGAATAGTTGCTCCCACACCATCTTTATCTACTTTGAGATAATATTCCGTAATTTTTATTACAAAAAGTATCATAAAACTAATTTGATCAATGAGTCATTTGCCGCGCCGGGAGTCGAACTCTGAATGCTAATTGGTTGATAAAGTCTTGGCTAGAACCAGTTGTTATGACTCACTTACCCAATAACGGTTTTAAATTATTATTTTAAAGTCCGGTGATTACGTTTCGCGAGTTTATTTCATCATGCGGTTTTATTCGCATTCTTTGGAACGGAAGTGAATCCGATAACGGCCAGTGACTTACACTTTTAACTTCTTTACCTACGTGTACGTTCACGCTGTGTTTTATAAGGGGTAGGTAGAGGCTAAAGTCCGGGCTGCTGTTCCCACGCTGCTTTCGGGTTTTTTTCTATGAATCGTATTTTTTTTTAATGTTGTCGAAATGGTTTTTCCAAAAATACCACGTGTTCCTACATGATGCCATGCCTTTCATTTCATATATATGAAAGTTTAGGCTGGTGTATTGGTCTAGATATGATAAAGGGGAAAAGGGAGGGGTACCGTTGTTCAGCAGTGGGGCCACAAGGTTTAACTAATTGTTTTTTTTTATTTACACTTCTAAGCATAGGTCTTCCCGCTTTTTCGGCCTTGAGCCCTGAATAAAAATCTACAAGAAAAAAATATGCAAGTGTTTTAAGGTGTTATTAATTAACAGTTACCTAATAGTTTTTTCGCCTATTTGCCTAATAAACAACTATCACAATATTAACTTTAACAGTTAGGTAGTTAATATGTAACGGTATCATCATTACGGCTTGTTGGTTAACGTGTTGGTTGCCTACGTGACCGCCTAGAGGTCGTCTGTTCGATACCGGACGTAGTCACTGGGATTTTCAATCGTTGCGAAATTATCGGTCTTGTGAGACATTTAAAAGATTTCTCTCTATTGTACAATACATACCGAGATGAATAATCCCTACTGAACCAGGTTCGATGCCAAGAATTCAAAAACATTCTTAAAAAAATAGTAGTGATTTTTTTATTGTTCTCTCATACAAAATTGACCTAAATTTATCAATTTTTCTAACCAATTTTAATTTTTCTTTTGATAACACAACATTACCAAAAGGTATAATTAAGTAGTATCTAAAGCCAAAATTGTTCTACATATCTGAATCACATTTCATGTTGAATCACCGTCATTTATAATTAAATGTAATTTCTCTTTCCGTAATCGATTCCTGCGTGACGCGTTCACGACTGACCGATAACGCTATCGTTACCTCGAGATAACTGTTGCTAGTGCCCTGACCACGTATGACTGACTTGACTTGACTTGTTGCATTTAACTTCAGCATAGCAACAGCAACTGATGTGTCATTAAAATTCGTTTGACTAACCGGTTAGTCAGTTTTCTGGCAAATATAAGTCGAGATACTTTTGTACGTAATACAACTAGTCATTTCAATTTCATCATTGATTTCAGGTCTATATTTAGGCAATGCCTTTGCAGTTGGGCTTTTGATGATATAGGTAGAAGACATCATGAAATAGTAGGTACTTGGTATGAAACTGAAATGATTTCGTAAATTTATGATGGAAAACTGAATTCGGGCACTGAAATATTAATATGAAAATACCTCTACATGACGTGCCTCTGGAATCCAATAGCACCCACCTCATCCACCCAGTAACTGGATAGCCCTGGTTTCTTCCTGGCTGTGACGTCACGCTGACCACACCCTGACATGGAGGACGCCGATGTATTGCTTTATAAGGAATCATGAAACAATGCCAATTGTGTTCTTGTTACTAACCAGCGTGGAATTTCCACTCATCTCTAGAATTTTCTCTTAAAGTGGCGGCGACTGGACTTACGTACTCATGTATTTAATTATCTATCTTAAACCTAGACGAAAATGTAGTCAGAAAAGACCGTTATGTAAGATCCTCGTCTCTGAATTCATGACAGTTCAATGCTGCCATTTCCCCTGTTGTTGTGAAGAATTAATCTTCGAAAATAGCCATGAGAAGATCCAGTATTGTTTCTAAGGGATCGATCACTACTTACACCCTGAAAAGTACTTTCTCGATGTAAATCAGCCTAGTAACATCCCAGTAAACGAAATAGCGGACACAATGGCGATGCAGATTCAATCGGTTTATTGCAAAACATCCGATTCCAAGAAGCGAGTGTTTTGTAAATTTAGCGTCGGCGAGACGAGCGCGCTCCACTTCGGAGTAGGGACCTGCCTCTGTTGCCAAGCGAGACAATACTTCATTAACAATACACACATTATTATATACAAGGATAGGAATGCGACATACCCTTTCCTTCCTGGGTATCCTTTTTCAAGCTACGTTGGGAAATTCTTACCGGATACAGCGGATAAATGTTTCATTTTCTTAAATAAAAATAGCAGATGAACAACAATTGGTTATTATTATCAATTGTCATTTATTTTTAACTTTTTTTTGAGCTCTCCAAAATTTCGCCTTGCCTATAATGTCTAAATATATGCATTATTTTTAGGTAACGTTCAGCGACAATTAATTAATCAATATTAATTAATTGTCGCTAAATAAAACAAATAGCATCCGAAATAGAACAGGTTTTTTCAATAAAAAAACAAGTTCTTCAAACATTAGGGAAATCATAATCAAAGGTCAATTTATACGTCATCATTTCACAACATTAACTATAAAAGATGTTGTTTTCGATGGGAAATAATCTAAAGAAATTATCAAACTATCCTCCCAGATGTTTGAAAACTCAGTTTCGAACAATATGTTTCTTACAAATGCTTCTAACAATAACAAAGTTAAAATATATTTAAATGATAAAGGAAAATCTATGTTGGAAAACCTAAAAGCGGCAGACAAGGTCCTGAGCAAGGAAACATAACACATAAGCGGCGATAATTGTTATATCAAGGTTTAGCTAAACTGCTGTATCCATTATAATCACCTAACGAATAGAGTTTGTGTTTGTATTAAGACCTCAAAAAAGGCCAGAGAAGGACTACTCCGGTGAGATAAAGTATAACTAGCAGCTGTGTGAAAGAGAGACGGTGCTCTACGCCATGTATTATGCCGTCCCTCTTCCACAGGTGCAACAGGCTTTGATAGGTGACGGTAAGGCCCCAGCGATTACGTCATAAGGGAAGATATATATGAAAGGGTTTGATTTCGACTTTGTTTGCAAAACTACCTTTGACGTGCCTGAAATCACGTCAATCCACGATGTTACCTATTAGGTAAGTGATGAATGTAAAACTTATCATTTATTTGATTCCTTTGTGCAATTGTCAGTTGTTATCAATGTTGGACGTCAGACGGACGCTGTCGTCCAATTGACGTCAGAGCCGTCTGTGTGAGGAACCGAATTGGCTCGAGGCACGTATTGAAGATGTGAGCATTACGTAAACCTGGAGATAACGCAGACGGTGGAGACAAAGCTGTATGAAGGATATACTTTAAATCACGTATGCAATGACGATAGTGTTACAAGGGATGTCAATTTGTTATCCTTGGTCAAACATTGGCTATTTACTGAAAATGATTTGTTACTAATGTGAAGGAGAATTCTGAGTTTCTTCATGTTAAATTTCATCGCAATACTTACTTGGTAAAATAACAAAAAAGCTTAATAAATATAAAGAGGGCTTTTTAAACATACAAAACTTTGGCTAACACTTTGGTTTCACAAGAGAAACCATATTTTCTTGGTTTTAGTCTTAGCCTACCTAGAATTATTACTAACTTTTATCTGGTAGTAAGACTAAACTGTAGCAATCAATTATGATAAACTATACTATCGTATATAACGGCAGCTGAAGAATAATATACAACGGTTATTCAACATCGTAATGAAATTGTTAAACGTACATTTAAAATAATAAAAAAATACATGCATTTCACCTAGAAGTAATACTTGAGGAAACTGCAAACAGGTTATTCAGGTGTTACACGGCCATTGTAGTTTACCAGCAATTACCAAAACTAAGTACCGTGAACAAAACAACTGCGGTAAAACACCTGTTGACAATTAAATATCAATATCACTCGTCTTTTTCCTCAACCAATACTTTACAGGCAATTTTATCACAATTTCTATGAGGTCAAATTTTGCAAGGCAATTTTAGTGCAAGTTAGTGTAACATTTCATTGTGATGAAAAAATCGGTTGAAAAGACGAAAATGCCATCTCATTCTGTCCTGTCGGTCATCTGACCTGAGAAAGGTCGCTGGTGGGGACTGGATGCGGAAGGCGGAGGACCGGGTGTTGTGGCGTAAATTGGGAGAGGCCTATGTCCAGCAGTGGACTATGATTGGCTGATTGATTGATTGATTGATTGCCATCTCATTTCGATAAGTCTCGTGGCTCGTGATTGAGATTGACGAATACATTTAAACAATCGTTTTAAAGAAACATTTATTGTTGCTTCTTGAACAAATAAATGAATGTGTTCAAAATCAGGTTTTTACAAAACCACCTTCATCTCCTGCATACAAAACTTTAGACTTTAGGCAATTCATCAAAGTTTAAAGTATATTGTCGTTTCTACCTCTGTCTGTCGTTAAAGGTACCCCCCCACATATAATCTTGATGATATATGACATTTACATCTGCAGCCGTCGCCATCGCGAGTAAAACGCCACTTTCCATTTTATCCAGCCATTTGTCTAGACAAATAGCATGTATAAAAACTCGTTGGACAGGACACTTTCTATGCAAGATCGTGCTAGGTCATGCATGCTAGCATTAGCTGCTAAACTCTTAATGTATAATGTGTTGCTATGCAGGGAGCTTTGATGTCAAAATATCTTTATTTGTTAACTTTCTTATATTGTTTTTCTTTTGTTAAAAGCTTCGCAAATAAGTGCGTGTGTGTGATATGTTTTATTGTATCATTAAGGCTCTATCTTTATAGTGGTAGGCAGAAGAGTGCTCATTACGCAGTGCTGTATCCTTTAGGCCCGACTATAAAAGTTTATGTTGCTACACTTGCCGAAATTACGAGCCGAGCTAGTTTTAGATGGTTTTTGTCAATTTAGTTTTATATTTTATTCGTAATTTGACTTACCATGAAAGATCTCGTTACATCCCGAACCTATCTATTCTATATGCTGTTGAAACCAGTTCCACCTTTAATTTCGTCGTCCTTGAGTCAATTGTACAAACTATTTGGGTTCACCGAGTAATTTGTCGGTCCCTCGTTAGCGTTACCTAGAATTCCTTCAGCAGGGCGGCCATCTTGTGCTATTGCATCATACTCGGGCGATGAGTTGGCGTTATTGAAGGGTCGTACCTCGGAGGGCGCGCGCCCACACGAGCGGGCCAGCCGCTGCGGTTGTGTGACCCTGCGGTTTTGATGATTTACACATCGGTTATGACGTAGAGGAAACTTTGCTAAGTTGTACAAGGTCAGTTTAGATGTATCATGCACTGTCCTTGGGACTGGTGAGTTTTTGCACATGCTAGAACGTAACATTTTCTAGAAAGGAAACTGGATAAGACTAGGAGAATATGTCAAATTATTTATGTGAGAACCGGCAGAAGTCTTTACCTACCTTGACGGAATAGTCTATTTTTCATTCATAAATGAGAAAATTCAAACACTGTCTCCGTATATGATATTTCTGCCGCTCGTCTGCCCCGTCTATCTAACAATCACACAAATGATTTGAGAATTTACGAGGCGCCCTGCGCAGGTGGCTCGATCCCGCTTTATTGCAGCCCCGGAACACCCTGTATCATACACTAGGAAACGCTCTGGCTTTACTTGATATTGCTTATTGAACTCGCTTTGTGAAAATGTTGCTGTATTTGTTTGACTATGGTATATATGTTGAATGTAGGTGTGTAAGTATGTATGTATTTAATGTCATGAAAGAATGAAGTCTGAGTGTTTATATATATAAAATTTTTATCTTTACATTTAAACAAAAGTATTTTTTCTGCATTAAGGGAACTTCATAGAATGATAAAACTAGTAACTAGACATTAAAATCAGTTTTAATATATTTTTCTCGTGAGAAGAGAAATAGGGGAAAAGTTATAAATAACGGTCGGTTCTTAGTTTTTTCTTTATTTCCGTGCTTCAAACTGTTGTTATTTTTCAATTTTGTGTAATTACAGACTATGTGTAGTGTTTAGTGTTGCTATAAAAATTGTTTTTACACACCGATGCGCTTCAAAAAAACAGAGCAAAAGATTCAGAAAATCGATAAAAATTTTGGTGGTTCGATATAACGAACCACATAACGCCTATTATAAGTAATGTTTTAGATAAGAGAGGCCAGTATATCTCCCTGTCGACACTCCTGACCATCCACGTTTGATTTATTAGCCATACCTCATTTGGGGGTCTCTCCCTAAACTATTATACCATAGATTGTCCATAGATAATAAATTACCATCACTTATATTTTTCCTCGTAGTCAACAAAATATCAAATTCCATTAATAATGGATGCGTTAGCGTAATTATATATGTATTGACAGCTGGTGTAATGTTCGACTCATGTTAAGGTAAAAACGAGGAGCGAAAATTTGCCTTACTGTTATGAATATAAAGGCGTTATTATCATAAACTAGAGAGTTGGAAATGGTAATGTAAATACTAAATTGACTTATTCCAACTGAATGCATCATTCACTTATTAATTTTAAATTGGTTTGAACAGCCGTACAATATACTATCACTAGTACAAACTCTTCATCCATCGGTATCTATATGGAGTCTTCAGTCTTCCACTCCTCATTTCATATTCTCCAGGGCTGTGGAACCCATTAAAATAAGACCAACCGCTTAATATAAAGGACATCTGAATTCATATCATTGACGAGCTCTCGAAGTCTCCATCTTTACGACCTCCTGGCAGGCTCCGAGTTTCGCAATGAATATGAGAACAGACAAACCGACAGATATTTTAGTACCGTATCTATGGCAGTACATTAAGGCTGTATGTTTAATTAACATCAACTTTATGAGAGCAGGAGTTAACGGTAGACATCGTAAAACCTACCCCGGATGAGATATGACGTAGTAAATTGTGATGCAGAAGTACCACTTGTATAGACTTTTTGTAGAGTCTAATTATACAAAGAGTTTTAACAGGATCTGGTTATATTGCTGTGATAGTGCTTCGGCACGTACAGATGAACAGATTTTGCAAAGAAAAATACAGTCACAATCATACCTAATATCTTAACGAACAATATTTTTTGCGACAAAGCTTCTTAAAAAAGTAAGTTAGCTATAATATCTCAATGTATTATTTTAGATTGCCAGTTGATATATTGGGTTTACCAAAAGGTTGGCTTAAACCTTCTGAGTTACAATTGTAGGTGCGAAAGTAATACTCATGTTAAGATAGTAACCCCAAATGTTGGGGATAACACTTATTGCCGGCTGCAGTATCGCAATGAGTTATAGCCTGTTATGGCGTCTCCGTCTCCGAAACGACTGCGCCCGTAATCATGGGTTCGAGCGGATCAAGTACACCATAAAGGTATTTATGATAAGGAACCTTAATCCCGGCTTGGGTACCAGTATTGAGTTAAGGTGATTGTTTTATGTACTGTACTTGGGTCTATGTAGATTACTAATAATAATACTAGCCTTAATACGTCCCACTGCTTAGCACTAAACCTCTTTATATATTGGAAAGGTTTTAGGGTCGATTATCGCTCATCATAGCCCACTTCGGATTGTCAATTTCAAATTTCTGTTTTAGGAAGCCAGGTTTCCTCATGACATTTGACAATGGTATCGACAAAAGAAAATGAAGAAGGTACTTTTTATTTTTTTAAAGTAACATTGATTTTTTTGTATGGTTTAATTATTGTATCAAAATATATAATTTTCTTAAATATGTAATGTGGTTTTATATTGGTCATTTATCTATTTAAGTATAGATATCGTATCTGGATGGATTCTTAAAATAAATATGAAAACTGTTTTAAAATTGTTTTATTTCTTTGCAGTATTTATCATCATTGTGTCCGCTTATCTATTTTCGTGTGTAAATAAAATTATAAAATCATTTTTTTTCTTTGTATCTGGTTTCATTGGAAAAATACCTATGTTGCAATAGCCAAGCATATCGAAATGTAAACTACGTCCGAGATTATATTAACATCCGTGAATGTTGCATGTTCACCTCGATTCCGAGACACGCAGCGAAACCCGCAGAACGTACCGCTGAACCATCGCGATAACTTCACTAAACTTTTCCTTATACGGTAACTGCCTACCACGTAACATTACGCTTGATTCACGTCACGTAGATAATCACGCAGTCATTACAGATTGACTCATTAATGATAACTTTCGCTGACTTGACTTGATGACAGAAATTAAAGGCAGTATATTATTACGATGATTAGACGTTTTCGTATTTTCCGTATCTAGTTATATTAATGTCTTATGACTGTATTTATAGCTGAAGGGATTTCTAGATCTTTCTCTTATCGCTGAGATGACAAGATAGATTGCGTCGCTCAAAGTTCTTCAGTAAAACTGCATCGTCAGCAGACTTTTTTGCATATTAATCCAATCTTGACAAAAAAAAACTTCTTTTAGGTATAATGTGAAGTCATAAAAACCGGCATGATGTTTTTTTTTATAAGGTCTGCTGTGACCCACTCCTATGCAAAGGCATCCAGCAAATGAAATCCTGCCACACTTCTCTATCCACGATAGTTATGGTAACATAAGTACTTGGCTTAAGACTTGAGATGGTACAACAAACTAGTTTTAGAATGTAACCATTTTAAAACCAGGTAAGAAAAACTCAAAATCCAATAACCGTATAGACGGGTTGGTGCCGAGTAATTTGTAAAACAATAGAACTATATTAAAATACTAGCTGTTGCCCGCGACTTCGTCCGCGTGGTTAGAAGAAATTGCGACCATAACTTGAGATGTAAACTATCCCTCAAGTTGGATCGAACTGCACATGGTGTGCGAATATTATTATAATCGGTTAAGTGGTTTAGGAGTCCATTGAGGATAAACATTGTGACACGAGATTTATATATATTAAGATTAGACGAGATACTTTACACCTAATTAAAGACTAAACAATCAGTCTTACGGTAATGCCCGCTTGTATTTTACACAAAAACTACGTAAAAATTAACTATTTCTTACTAAATAAACATTTTTAGAAATCGTTGTGACGTCCCCAGCCCGCAATAAATACTTATTTCAGGAAAACGCTATCGCACAGTGACTGAATAACCGACAACGGATTGACCCATCGGTCACTCGTTAAAATTCTCTGAATTACAGAATAATTATAATTGTTTACCTTATTTTATTATTTATATTATGCTTTCGTTGTGTTCTTTTTCCTCGAAATTATACGAACCTTTTATTGCCCATAAATATACCATTATGCAATATATACCTACATACCTTTTTTACTATTTTGTGTGTACATCTAGAGATAAATAAATACAATTATTATTTTATGGTACCTTGACAGTAAAAATCTAAGGAAAGTCGGAAACGTTTAGTACAGCAATCTTACATGGCTGTACTAAAAAAATACCCAGTGAAAACAATATCAAGCAATATGGCCTGTCGCTGGTTTGTCACCAATTCATACATAATATAATAATGAACTTCCTTGAGCCTACATTTTAATTAATTCTAGAACACCATTCGGCTGAGTAACGGTGAAGGCAAATATGATGAAATGCGGATTTAATAGTCTGCAATCAGTGAGCAAGCGGTGATCAATACGTACACGAGTGAGGGCAGGTCACCAGGGCTACCACATCTGAAAGTAATATTCACACAGTTGTGGGACAGAGACAAGGCTCTACAACGTGTTGTGCGTTGTCTCTTTTCTACAATAGCAACTAAGTTAATTTAAGACTTTTTATACGCACTCTGGGGTTTCCCTCTTTATTAAAATCTGGTATAATGATACATATAACAATAGTCTGACAATTACTCAGTCATAGTGAGACAGCAAAAAATCTATAAAATTGCATTATTTTCCTGATACACACACATACCTCCTTTTGGTACAGGAAAAAGACTAACTAAGGAAAAAAAAAACCATGTCTGACTGAGAGGCTTGGCTTCTTGCATCATGAAAAGTGGTGCGATGTGACGTCGCGAGTCACGTGGTAACGCATGACACACCGCGGTGCCTCGCTGTCTGCAGTCGGTTAGCACGCTCACCTGCATACGTAGACGTAGTCACTGGTTAGGTATAACTCAAATGTGAGGTTATAACCGTTAATTTAATTGTTGGGTTTTTTTTATATTGATTCATCTTACATTGAGATATTCGTTATTTTGAGGAAAATACATTAAATGTAGGTATCGTTAATGTTCACTTACATACATTGTTTTTAATGTTATGCTTTTTATTTTTTGGTATTTTATTACCTTTAATGCCAATTGCCAACAATCAGGGTATTTTTACTTTAATTGGTTTCGTGCCTTCCATTTTTTAGGTATTCTTGTTCTTGTGTCATATAATATAAATATTACTAGTATAAATAATATACTTATACTTTGTATTGTAAATCTATTTTTAGAATAGCCTATAGAATTTTTCTTCCTGTACCTTTTTTATTAAAAGCGATATTTCAGGAAAAATGGATGAAACATATAAGTACTTAGTTTTATTTATATTTCTTCAGACGGAATGTTACACAGAATTACATTATCTGAGTAAATATTGAAATGATAAGATATACAACATGACGTATGTGGCCTCGGTCCCTGAATTATTCCATCTTTGACAGCATGTCAAATGATGTGTCATGTATTACCAGGAATAAAATCTGGTGATATCTGGGAACAATTCAAACTGGCTCAGAGTTCAAAAATTTCGTCAAAAATGTATACGAATTTTGCTTATAATACAAGGAGCATGAAAATTATTTGTGATTTTCTAGCAACAAATCTGACCAATCGCAAATAACTTGGCAGTCCTGCGGGTTTACCATTTGGCAAAGGCAAAGGCTATAGCTCAGTCATCTTATACCAATGTTAAACCGATGACAATTTAGTATGGGAATATCAAATTACTCCTAAAAAAAAAAGGTTTTAAAAGAGAATTAATCAATGTAATTACAACACTCTGAACATTACCGACTGTCGGGTAACATGTCCGTAGTCTTCTTAAACCCATCCCTTATAAAATACGATAAAATTCGCCAACATTCGCGCGGGTATAAGGACCTATATTACGGTTGCACAGCCTTCATTAACAGCTGGGGATTAGCCTCGTTTTGTTTGTGCCATTCGCCTCTGCCTCTTACCCTTCGCATGATCTATATTATTCCTGCTATCTTTTTTATGTCGTTTGCCCATCGCATCCCCAGCGTATCATTGGTTTATTCAAGCTTGCACTGAACATACATTAACTCTTAAGCTCCCATACATTCTGCTGATGTACAATCACCCCTTTAGCTTAAAAGAACAAACACTTCAGCCTATCCAAAATTGATACTGCTTATTAATATCAAGAGCAAGTACATTCCGAGCCTATTTTTATATAAATCCAGTTAAAACCGACTTGAACAAGGGTATCTGGCACAAGCAACTGCAATAAATACATAATCAGTTAGTCAGTTTAGCTATACATATACAATTATACATGTTTACTGGTGGCCCACTGTGCTATCAGCTGATACCGAAGCATCGTACGACACTGTAGCTACGAGATAACGAGATTGGTGTCATTATTGGGTGCTCGCGGCCTATGACGTCACAGACCTACAACAAAGCAATTAGCTCAGTTTTGAGTACCCGTTATCAGCTGAGAGACCTCAGCCACGCCCGTCCTGCGCTAGATAAGCTTCGTGATTTAAGCTGTGCTAATATGCTGGTGCTTTTTCGTAAAAATCTTTTATAATGTTATGATACAACTATCGCCCCCCCCCCTACAACTTCTAAATTTTTTACTCTCTAATACATAATTCTCCTACAATACAAAACAAGCTATGATACTAAAGACATACAGATATGTCAAACTTAAACCCTCTTTTTGTGTAGGGGGTTATAAAGGAAACATTTACCAATGATGACCCTCATTCCCTCGTATCCCCTATACCTCGTACCCTTAAACTACTAAACCAATTCCTGGATTCCAAACCAGAGTGTCACGTGTTTGTGAGTCTGTGGCCGAGGATTGTTTTTGTCAGAATGCTTGAGGTTCTGTGCGCGAGATGTATGAGTGCTGTGTACTATAATTCTCATTATTATTGTTTTTTTTTTGTAAATTTGTGTTATCTGATATTATTTTATTTTTTTCTTGTATTTCCTTGTATCTTCAATTTATATTTAAATTTCGTATGTTGTACCGATAAGATATAAGTTACTGATGTTGATGAAGTTATGTTTTATGTGTATATGAGTAGTGTAATTGGTTTTTACCGTTCTATTCTATTCAATAAATAAATAAATGGCTGTCATATAATGCTAACAAAATGTAGTTGAACAACATCAGGAATTGTAATATTTATTTAACAAGCTTTTACGAAACGCTCTCCCCTTGATAACATTTAACCAACTTTCCAAAAATCTATTATTTTTTAGCAAAAGACAGACAAAATAGAAAATCAAAAAATACCTTTTAATAAAATTTCTTTAGATGCCTCACACATGTGGGTCATTGTAGACACGTACACTACCTAAGTACAAACAACATTTCTAATTCTATTGTCATATTTTTACGAGATTATATAAGTTATGTACGATGATCTGAATATTTAATCAGGCCTATGCATATATCTGTCGTTATCTACCGTCGATAGCGCACAAGACCAGATGTATTTACATTGTGACCTACATAAGTGTTATTGTAGATTATTTATACAAGTTGATATAATGAATTATTTTCGATACTGCCTCGTTGATCTCGTGCTGAGAAACGTGACGACTGCTACTGCCAGCTCTGTGTAAGGACACGGTAATGATATGTGAGATAATTGTTGTTGGGGAAGGGAGACAGATGACTTGAGGAAGTCTTCAAAAATAAATTTTCTCGATTAAAGAATGTCTCCGAGCTGGAATCGAACCCCGGTCGCAATACATTTCTCTACAATACAAGAGGACCTCTTAAGGCATGGTTCTTGTAGTTTGGCATGTGGTGCAAAGTCGCGCTTCTACGATTTCAAAGTACAGGAAATCCCTGGGCTAGACCTAACTTTACCATCCAACATTATCGTTAACTAATCAACGTTCACTAGGCGTATCTACTAGCGCGATTGTCCGAAAGGGCATCCGAACATCGATAGACAAAGGGGTAAGGAGTTTGACAGCTTCCACTCAACCGAAACCTGGAGGAATCATTAGATGATGTCCCATGCGAAAAAAAGGGGCGTAGCTCAAGTTAAAAGAGCAATGAATATATTTATAGTACCTATAGTTTACAATTACTATTAATGTCAACTGTTAATCATAAAGTAGTCTTTGACGTATTAAAAAACATAAATTCTCAGTTTATAATTCATGTTATCAATGTTTACATTAAGGACATGTTTATTTGCTCGTATCCAGAACAACTGTTGGTCCAGATACATCTTCAAGATAAATATTATCGTTTTAACTGAACCGGTATGAGCCGGTACGAGCCGGTAGGTTATCGGTCAAAAGCCAGATACTGGTTATCAGAGCTGGTTTCAATATACTGTAGTTATAAGGTTTATATCTAAAGCTTTATAGCTGGTACAGTTATTTATATAGATAGAGCTTAAAAACAAAGTTTATTGCTAGTAGGCGTGGTCGTCTTCGAGCGCCAGCTTCTCGCCACACGACGCTTTACGATGTTCCTCTTCGCCCGCCTAGATGTCGGTTACAGCTGTAAAAGCATTACCCTCCTTTAACGGTGTCGGATAAAAGCCTATGTAATCCAAGGTAGCAGCTTCCTGTTTAAGCGTAAAAAACATACATGCACAGTCACCTACTTTCTTGATGTTCTTCACCTTGTGCCCTTGCACACCTTGATAATTGTACCTTACTTTTGACAAGAATATCATAAAATGATAATCGTCGATCACATTTAGATAAATCAATAAATAATGAAGACGGTTTAAACTCAATTTAACTAGTTCACCAAAAACGTTACTATTTGGTACACACTTAGTGTCAAAACCACAAACTCATAAATGGACAATGGATGATATTAGTCATGACTTACTCGTAACACTGAAACTAATTAAAAGCAAAACAAACTGCGGTTAACTTATAATCTTATTGCTACAGTAATTACTTACTGTTTTTCTCATACGTCACAAGTTTTAAGAAAACATCACGTGATGAGGATCCGTATTTCTCATTAAAATTACTTATTTTGAATGCGACGTCATGTCTTCATGTTTATCGATTTTATGTTTTCCCGGGTTTCCACAAACATTCAAGTTCACAAAGACACCCTATGCTCAGGAGTAGTATTCATGGATCACACACACGCTGGTTCCGTCGATTACTCTCAGCTATCCGTGCAGTCAGCAATTGTAGTGTCTATTACGAAGCCATATATTGTAAGTAATTCCACTACGTGCCTCGCACTCAAACTAACTTAAGGATAACCAGAGTACAACGTCACACAACTTATAATAATAACTAACTGTGTCGTAAAAATGGAAACCAAACCTTTCTTTACTTTATAAATAGCTTAATAGTATTGTACCTGTTTAGTAAGCCACTGGCGACTGCCTGGGGTTGGCGAGACAAAAAACATTGCACGCGTTAGGGAGAACCCCGGAGCCGGCGGAAAGCGCCCATAAAATTCCAGGAATCGAACCTGAGCCCTTCACAAAAAACTCTACAGCTGATCTCAGAAAAAGTCTGCAGTCAGCTGTTTTTGAAACTGTTTATAACCGTCGTTCGGGCGAGGGCGTCCTGTTTACGCTATTTATGTTGCGAAGGAACTTGCCTTGTGTTAGAATGTATTATCACCCTTATATTATGTGCCTATGTACCCAACGGGGCCGGCAGAGGTGTCCCGAACGTGCCCACCTTGTGCCAAGCTGCATTTGTCCATGTTGGTAACGGGCTTACGTAATAATACCTAAATCTTCTTTTGTTATTCTGTAATATGTCCTTTCCTAATCCTGTTAGCAATAAAATACGTATACCTCAAAGGTATACGTATTTCACAGCTACAGCACTGTGACAAAGTATATTTTATTATTTATAGCATCAGTTATAGTGTCAGTTCGACACTAAATTCAGAAAGTATGAAACCAATAATAGAGTAGTGCTGCACACGCTTGCAATTCTGCTCACGTCGCGAATACTATTTGCTTAATATCAAACAAAGGCAATATAAAAGGCAGCGAGCACGCTTTGTTATAAGCCGGGGAATACGACCGCGCCCGGCACGGCGGCGGCAGGCGTCAGTCAGGCGTGGGCACGCCGAGCGAGCAGACGGGTCGTGTACGCGCGTGCGCAGCTCCCCGCACCCCAGCCCCGCACACGCCACGCGCGCACGCCGCCGACACGCCCGCACGACAACATGGACATCACGCGCAACTCTATACTGCGCATCAACGACAAGAAAACACTACAACTTGTACAAGAAATTAAGAAAGACGATTGTCTCTGGAACACCACTCTCGACGACTACCCCAACAGGGCGAAGAGAGCCAAGGCCGCCGAGCGAATAGCAAGAGCACTAAATGTGCCGAATTTTGAAGCCAGACATGTGTTGATGAAACTGAAAAATTTAAGGAACTCCTATTGCCAGGAATTGAAAAAGATAGGACACAGCATTGAGAGGACAGGCTCCGAAGATTCGCCTGAGAATTACAGACCTAAGGTGCAATGGTTCGCTATAATGGACTCGTTCATGCGTCCGCACTTGCAGTCTAAAAACGTCATGCTTGTCAACCAAGTAAGTTGCAAACTACCCTCGGACTTATTCTAATTAGATTTATTTAATATTCTAACATATCGGTGATTTTTCAGCGAAGGTATGAAGACGCAGCGGTGAGAGTGAAGCTGGAATGTGAAGACAGCAACCAATCAGTTCAGGAGGACTGGTCGCTGCAGCACAGCGAGGCCGCGGCGCCGGAGACCAGCTACTCGTATGACGTCAGCTGCGACAACGACGAGGGCTCGGCGGACTCGCAGCTGAGCAAGCGGCGCCGGCTGTCCCAGTCCTGCGACCAGGCAGACAACATAGACACCACCAACAACATAGAACAAGCATATCCCAACCTATCCAAAGTCCAGAACGATGTACTCACCGGAGTCACTCACCTACCGAGGCATGAAGACTTGTTCGATAATTTCGGTAAATATATCGCCTCATTGCTGAGGTGTCTGCCAGAAGACCAGGCTCTGAGGCTGCAGCCGGAGATAGTCAACATGATCATCCAGGTCCGGATGAAGGACGCCCTGAAAGTGGAGAACAGTCAGAATCTGGAGAAGATAGACAGCAGCAGCGCACTGGACTCCGATTGACGAATATAATACTTTTTAATTGTTAGGGTCGGCGTAGAGCTCGCGGAGAACAGCGTGACGAAATGCGTTATGCATTTAGTTGTCATTTTTGCCACACATCTGTGAACTTTATGAGTCAAGTTTTAAAGTGTGTTTTTGCGTGTCATATAGAAATCACTTCCACTGCAAGACTCCATGTTGTGCCAAACACTGACTTTACGTAACTCGATAACCTAAGTTGTTTTAACTTATTTTATCATTTTATAGTGATTACTTGAGACAGTGGGACTAAGTCCCGTCAAAATAATAATTAACTTACATTCCTAGTTTTTTTAGTATTTTCTTAGTTAATATCCTAAGTGTGATATGCAATTTCATTAGTAATGTAAAGTTGTCGTCGACTGACCTTAGTTGTAAGCTTGTTGAATTACAATTGGACAATTACGGTCGCTGATAAACAAGATGTGAGATGTTTTGTATTTTTGGTGATTACAAATTGTTAACGAAACTTGTTGTTTGCTTATGAACCTAATTTGTCATTTTAATTACATAAATTTTCATATTATAAACTATTTTATTCAAAGGCGTAAAGCTGAGGTTCTTACTTGTGGTCTTTTTCATTGCATCCAGTAGATTTTTTTGTTGATTTTTGTTATCATTCTGAAAAAACTTTGATATAATAAGTTGTTAAAAAATACTTTTATTTCTCTTCTCGTCTTAACATACCAATGTAGAACTAAAGTAACAATTAGCATGATAATGTGACTTCGAAATAACAATTGTAATTACTTGCCACCCTTTTCAAGGTCCGGTCTGTAGCACATACAATGCAATGTGGAATAGTAGCTAAGTATATGCATTTGTTGTTACGCACCCCGCTGCTAACACCAAAATAAGTTAACAATATTCAACAACTTAAACATTCGTTAAAAACGCAGGTAATCACCCCTTATGTATATCTATCCCTCTCACTACTATGGAGTTTATGCTCCGTCCCTCTCTAAGACGTGAGATTCACAATTTCTGATTCAAGTCACGTAGGCAGTCTTGGAATAATTTTCCTTATTTATTATTAGATCACTTTCAATACATTAACTGTGAGTTTCTTTTCTAGATCGTTAATAGTTCTTAGAAAATCTTGTTTTAAAAACATTTTTTTAGTACTTGTCTTAGTTATTTTTGTAGCATACTTATAATATTTCATATTTTACACTCATTTTGCATAAGTGTAGTCTGAAGCTTCTTCGAAAGTGCTTATTAAAATAATATCAGAAAATAATTGTCCCACTACAATGCACATCATCATCATAAGGAAGAATTCGGCTGAATTCATGTTGGCGATAAATTTCAATTCAATTCAATATTTGAAAACCAGGTTTCCTTAAGATTTTTCCTCCCCTTGTTTTGTTATTAGTCTTATATTAGCTAAGGAAGTACATTTGACTTTGAAAATGTCCCTTTCATACTTGCCTGCACCTGCAACTACAAGGTCTAGTACAAAGCTCGTTTAGAACAAAAACCGTAATCCTAGTACAATTGTCTCAAGTATCAATTTAGCTGCCTTGTATTTGACAGATACCAAAAGTCAGAAGGAGGTTAATGTTTTTACGTTTTAGTAAAGACCAATTAATATTAATCGACATAATATTTAGTAGATAGTCTGGTTAATCGTCTGATGGTATAATAACAATCCGGAGAGCTCGTCAGTCGTCACTCAATATCTATAAGCTGTGATCCTCGTAATTATAGTGGGTTCGATCCTTTGTTAGCCTTTTTTTTACTGCTCCAATATTCTCCGTAGAAGTCCGAAGATTCGTGGAACTACCTGTGACCGAACATTATGTTATTTTATGGAATTGGGTTATAATGCAGCAACGTAAAAATAATATTTGATAGATTCGTGAGTTTATTATATTAAAATAATACATGTCGCACATCAATTGGTAATAATAATTCATCATTTCAATTTGCTATTGCAAAGTATCTCACTTTAGATAAGCACTTCGCGAAGTAACATTGTCATCAAAATATTCGTCAAAGTATCATACACATTATTATTCAGGCACAAGTCCGCAAGTGGCCAAGGAAGCATGCAAAATTAAAAAAGGGGACCCGAGCTAACTGCCGGCTCCGTTTTTTACACAGATTTGTTATAATGACCGGCTGTCGCCTGCCATCCCTCACTTTTTCAATTATAACAAACCTACGATATTTCAGCGTTGCGAGATTTTTTGCAAGAATTTCTGGCACATTCGGGAATTATATTTTTGGCAAAATGACATTTTGGTTTGACGTCATGGAATTCTTTTATGGAGTGGAGTGAAGAGAATACTTACTGTAATTAGTTTAAATTTATTGTGTGTACAGTGAAGTTTCTTTGTGTTCAAGTACAATAAACAAATGTCTTAATAAGTATAACCATTTAAGATTAGCAGTTGGTACGCTCAGTCATATGGTTTCACTGTTTTCTTTGTTTTAAGGGGCACTTTACAACACCATTAATTTTACAAAGATAGTTGTCCCAAATCAGGGTTGCAAAAAATATGTTAGAAAAAAAAATGACAGATTTGCAAAACTTATTTCTACAACTACTAAAATTGGACGCCAGCGACCAGAAAAAATACTTTCAAGTCGAGGGCTCTTAAAATATAACTTGACATCCATTGTCCGTTGAAAAGTGACTGTGAAGATGTCCCGGAGACACGTCCAGACAGGTCCAAACTGGTCCTCAGAGTTGCTAGACCTGTCTCACATCCGCGGGCAGCAAGTTCGATTCCATAACTGTACTTTGAACAGGTGATATTGATATACAATGAATCGTGAAGGAATGAAAAGTTAAATAAACTAAGAGATTAATATTGGTATCGTGGTATTATCAAGATTATTATTTCTTTTTAAAGATTATAGCATGTGACCAAAAGGATTTCAAAGAAGCCTCAATAAAAAAAGGCTGGATGGTTTAATCCGTCAATGTTTGCCTTACTATGTAGTAGGTATCGTACATATTAATAAATTATACTATTTTATAAGATTCAGAAATTTATCAATAAATTATCGAATCAATTTAATTCATTTCGATAGCTAACAAGTAACATTCAGTGCTTTATACGTATAGATTTTCTTATAAACAAATCAAGTACTTATGATTAGGCACTTCTTGTCGAAAAAAATAAACTAAATAAGAATTACGGTGGCAAATACGAGTTATAGAAAAAAAACAACGAAGACGGTTTTTATTTTCATACCGTAAAAAAAATACCAAAAAAGAGACAAAGGACCAAAATGTCAGCTATAAACAATGTATTATACAAAACAAAAGGATTGTTTAGTGACTGACAAATCAGGCCTACGTCCTGCCCACCTCACAAATAAACACTCTTGTATCCAAAGAAGAGAGATGGCGCTCTACATGGCGTATATCGGCGTCTCTTTCACGCAGCTGCATTACTTTATGCAAGTAGGCCTTCTGTCCCAAAATACTCTCGGATAATAATATCTTCAGTACCGTGGCGAGGCTCACGTACGCAAAATGTTCAAGCAATTATTATTCTTTCCATTTACGATTCCTTGAAATGTAACAGATGGCCGTTTAAGGAAATTTTGTAGTAACTGAATGATAATTATGGGATGTTGGTTCAATTATTAGGTTGCATGACGCTCTAAATTGTTCAAATTACAAGTTTTATTTAACCTTTATTAAGACTAGATTATTTTAAATTCCTGGTTAGGATAGAACCAGAGTAAAACTAAAAATGTTTCTAAGTCTCCGACATGTCACCAGGCTCTATCTCATCAACCATGTTAGCAAGAAAGCTAAAATCGCACTATTTAGTGTTTTTGCTTCCGTTATCGTTATAATGAAATAAAAATCGAGGTTAAGACATTGTACGGTCATAAATATAAAAGGATTTTTTTTGTTTTCCTTTTTATATGGAACCCTCGGCTTCGAAAGTCCGACTCGCACTTAACTGATTTTATTTTACAAAAATACGTTAGTAAACCATTGTACCAAATCGATGTTCAAATTAGTTAAAGAGGGCCGGGTCATAAAACACAAAAAAAACATATTGTATATGTAATTCTCTGTACTAGAGACAAGAGACATTGGCACTTGTATATTTTCACTATGTGCTAGAACATGTTTAATATTTCATTTAAATAAACATCTCTTATCACTGCGTTATCAGTGTTTTCTTTTAGCAGATTTCATTTCTAAGAGGAATGACGTAAGTTTATGTCTTTAAGAAATTCTTCAAGTATTTATCTCAAACCGGATTTCTTTGATTCATGTTTTTCTAGTACACTATCTTCCATCTCTAAGCAAATACAAATAAAACGTTTTATTATATTTTCAGGTTACAGCGGTCACAGATAATGTTAATTAGTCTAAATGATATGTAAGTGTACGATGAACTGATGATAAGAGTACCTTGCTAATTATGAAGTTATTTGGTCATAGAAAATTGTGAGGAAAACTGGACACAAGAAAGGAATTTACAATGACAAGACAGATACTTAATTAACGCCATAAAAGCATTTGGACAATCAATTTTGAACGCAAAAAAATAAATGGACTTTAATATAGAATAGGAAAGCAAAAGAAAATAACTTCTGAAATCTTGTTGTTTCGTAAACTAACGACAACATTAGCGACATCGCTGACGTCTCGAAGTTCCGCCGTTATACGTAAACACCCTCAGAAACGATTCCACTTCAAAGTGACTCTCAACTATGTAATTACATTTTGCCATCAAAACTACCAATGAACCCTTGTTGATTGCCACAAATCATTTTAAATCTATCACGCGATTTACGCCTTTATGTTTAATCTGTTAACGTTGAATATAGCATGCAAGGAATTAGCGTTCGGTATAATTTATTGCGGTGGGGTGTACGTGACGCCTCTCCTGACCTCCGTATAAAAATATCAGCGGAAAACATGTGTTGTATACTTCAGTTTCGGATCTTCTTAACCTTTCTCTAGTGAGTGTGACACTAATGTTACTATATGACGGTCGCACGCGGGCTTTGTAACGCTTTCTAGAACATTCTGCGAAGCATTTTGGTGAGAACAGAGATTTGGACGTCACGGTTTCATATCTGCGGATAACATTATGATTATGATAATACTATGGTTAATTTCCAGTGCAAATAACACGAGTTTTAAAAAAAACAAAGTAAGCAAACAATCTTGTAGATAAGAATATTACAATATCGAAGTTTCGTACAAGACCAGTATCAGCTCGTGTAGTAAATAAAATTCATCACAAAGCTGGTCCTCTGCGCCGTTTGTCTCCGTTTGTCACCACATAACACTTCTCAAACAGTCTGACAAGCTTATGGCTTGTGACGTTGACGACAATCATACCCTTGATACAAGTGGACTCATGTATCAAGACAATTATAGCGCAGACATACTCGACCAGATACACCGAGATTGTTATAATTACCTATTGTTAATTACACGCTTTAGCACTTATATTGTATCTATGATGACTTAAGTGGACTAAAGACATTGTCAGCTCGTTTTAGATAAAACAAAGAAACTATTCTATTCACAATTTGTTATGTAAATTGCTGCAGGCAAAACATTTTGTCCGTGTATCGAGTGCCGGTGGTTACGCAAAATTGTAGTTTTTAAGCCCATAGCGTATGTATGGCTTCGAATACTGCTGACTTCACTGGAAATAAATCCGCTTGCAATTATGCTAGCCTGGTACCTACGAAGGAAAATGATTCCGGTCTTTTGATCATGTTTATTTAAATTTATTGTTTGCTTGCATAGTGCGTATACACACGGCGTATTAATTAGTATGTGAAGAGTTTAAAACTGTAAATATTATGATAATCCTTTGTTTTAAACTAAACAAAACTAACTTAAAGGATATATCCAATTTTTTCCTACTCTTCTAAATCTTTTTTTTTTTTTTTTTAATTCAATCATTTTATGTGTCGTTGTGTAGAGGTATTTTTATGGCAGCATTCTGTCCTGATCCCGCAGCCCGTAGGCACTAGTTGTCACACTTATCAGCTGATTAGCATTACCTAAGACATTATCCTGATAAACGACTAACAAAAACAAAAGTATTGACGTTCTGACGATAAGTCGAGGTCGACTCTTTATCTGAGCATCCTATTTATAAAAATAAACCTTATTAGTATGATGATATGGTGCATAATGTCTAAAAGACAGATGTGTTCATTACATCGATACGCTGAAACTTACGTAAGGTTTATATTTAGTTGGGCGACAATGTGTCTGCCGCTAATGTATGAGATTGTTTGAAACACTGAAGGATTGCTTCAACACTATGTACTTACTATGTATCGTTATATCACAGCTTTGTAAACTATAATATTTTACCAGGCCAATGAACTGGCCAGAGAATATCAAAAATTTGGAAGAAATGCGCTTTTAGGAATTTTTGAAAAGCATTTGCTTATTGATTGTATTTAATATATTTTGAGAAGTAGGTCAAAACTGACACACGTTAATATTAAAACAAGTTTACATTAAAATGCTTCACAAAAACTCACTCAATTATGTCCAAAAATAGCCTTTAACCGACATGCGCTTACAAAAAGGTGTATGATATTAATTCGTTCAGGTCTCGTGAAACAAGTGAGTCATGTTTCGAGACGTCCAGGTTACTTGTAGGACAAAATATTAACCGAAAGTAAATTGAGGAAACTTTGATAAAATTGAACGGAAAATTTTTTGCACGACTCGTACACACTCAGGTATATTAAATTACAAGCAATTACGATTTATTGCCTCACCGACTTAATAAGCGTGCAGTGACTTAAATTAACGTTTACTGTAAAGATCTTAGATTTAAATTTCACAATTTTTCTGGCGTTTTTTCCTGTAGCTAGTCATAGCTTCTAAATGATGTTCAGTGCATATACTGTCCTTGCGAATTTCCTTTAGACAAATTTGGAGCTACAGTATTGAGCTCGCCTTTCGAAATAGATTTACCAATTACACATAAGTACAGCTGTCAAATATCTCAAAAGTACCTCCTTCTAAACCAGATGGGCCTCAAATTGTAAGTTCATAATGGTTTACAGATGTTACTTGAGTGCAAAAAAATTGCATCAGGATACCAACATTTTGGGCTAAAAGCAACCCATATTTAGGACCTTTTTGCGTCTACACAGCATTCACTTCCGTACCGATGGGCATGCGTTTTATTTGTGATATCGTTGATAATATAGTAAAATATATTATACCAGTTACGTATCTTCCAGAGCGAGTGATGGTTGTTGCCAGACGGTTATGTGAAGGTTATCGCAAATAATGGATCATTACGTTTTACGATTCACGTTTTCTGTATCTTAGAAATTATTTGTATTTCCTCAAAGAAATTATACTACTTACTTAGATGTATCTAATTTTACTACACGTGGAATGAGATCTTTCTCTCTGATCCCTCAAAGGACCAGGAAATTTATGAATTGTCTGAATTTCTCAATTTATCTCAACGAATAAAAAAAGATCGGGTGGATACTTTTACACAAATCTTGTCATTCTGAGCAATTCATAGCTATGTAACTGTGAATAAAAAAAAACGCATTTTACATCAGACTTTACCTAATGTACCTACTGTATCTAAATACAAAGTACAAAACTATTGGTTACTATTAAACACCTCTAGTCTCACTCTCATGCTGTAGTATATTGATTTTGTAATACTTCAGTAGTAGCATGAATTTCAAAGAACACCCCTTATTAAACGGATGCGAATCTATACTTATCTATAAAGCTGAAGAGTTTGTTTGTTTGTTTGAACGCGCTAATCTCAGGAACTACTGGTCCAAATTGAAAAATTCTTTTCGTGTTGAATAGATCATTCATCGAGGAAGGCTTTAGGCTATAAACCATCACGCTGCGACTAATAGGAGCGTAGATACAATTAAAAATGTAAAAATACAGGGCAATTATGAATCATAACTTATATCTTCTACCCACGGGGACGAAGTCTCGGGCAACAGCTAGTGCAAGATAAATACTTACAACAAATCTTGATTAGTCAGTTATCTACATTTCCGTAGTAGGTACACACAAGTTTTCTCCATAATTTCCAAGCTGTCAAGTTTAATATTAATTATCTGATGCAATATCATCACAGTGTGAGTGTCTGTCTGACGCAATGTGTGTAACTATGTGGTTAAAGTTACAGTTACTGTGATT
This sequence comes from Trichoplusia ni, assembly GCF_003590095.1. Lineage (NCBI taxonomy): Eukaryota > Metazoa > Arthropoda > Insecta > Lepidoptera > Noctuidae > Trichoplusia > Trichoplusia ni. Next base: position 27,222 of record NW_020799805.1, read on the forward strand.
CAGTCAATTAAACAATAGTAACTTTCCTCTACGCGTTGTAGTCATACGTTTTAAGATTAAGATAAACCGAAATTTATCTGATACGAGTTTCACTGATAGAGGAACTGCAACTTTTCTAATATAATTAATCTAAAGTGTTTTTGTTGGTTACGTCGAAAGCAGAAACTATAGGCTTGTATCGTATAATCTTGTCAGACAGGCTGAATGCAGTTCTAAAGAAAAGATGTTTGAGTATAATTAAGAAAAATGTGCTGCAAAGTCCGTATCAGAGAAAGCGATAGGCAACATCAGATAGATATCATCATGCTAAAACAAATAGGAGCACGATAGAGGGCTCAGTTAGAACAATATGAAAGAAAACAATAACTACGTAATGACTGATTGTATTATGTTCAATTCTTTTGAGGGCTTTTGTCCGGAAAGGACCAATTTCCTTGTTAGATACATTACTGCTGGTCTTTGTGTCCGAGCCCTCTATGGTTAATTATTTGTAAGGAATGTTCCATTGCAGATACAGTACACAGGTTGTAGGTATACATGACACTCCACAAGGCCATATACCACTTTATTGTGTGATGACACATAAATAGATATGACAAGTGAATTGCTTCATAGGCAATTGACTTTTAAGATAACATTGTAAGGACTTACAGTCTAGAATGTCAAGCCTGAAGTAATTACAGTTTCAGTTTTGTTTCATAAGTACTAATTACGCCTATGTTTCTTCTTAGTACCATGTTGCCAGTACTCATTACGCATGCGCGAAAGAATAAGCACCACACTCGCACACTTAGCAACACGAAATATTGCTTTCAACAAGTTATGAATCATAGCAAACATAGCAGGTTAAACAGTACATCATAGGTCAAAACATATTGTTGTGTAAATTAAGGATCGCTTCAAAATAACTACGATTTTTTTCACGAAACAGTCATACATTTGATTTATGATAATAATATGTAACAGGTGTGCCTCCCTAAGAACGGCTCACTTTAAAAATGGCGAGAATAACAAAGCCTCATACATATTCATACAGCCGGCTAATACATAACGTACACAAGCAACGTCTAATTATAACCATAAGACAAATAAACTGTAATAAAGACACATACGAGTAATATAATTGAAAAATGATTCAACCAGTTTGCTGCAGACTAAAATTTCTTGTAACTGAAGCCAATTAAATGTAAATGCATTGCTAGATTGCATGCTAAAAACATACATACATACATACATACACCGGAGTGACGTCGATGGCGTGATGCTCCCTACCACGATCTCCACACCTCTAAACACCTGTGAAATTACTTTGCGGCATACAATGCACTATAAGTTAATAGGTAAGAAGATAAACTTGGTTCGAAACCAGCGATGTATGATACGCATTGGAAAATACCTGTTATGAAACTACTAGACCTGCAAGAGACAACGCCTACTATAATTCAAATTTAGAAAAGTGAATAACGATGGATGCAATTACATTGTTGATTTGCTTCTAGTATACAGAAACTGTGTGATGTTGGAGCAGCAATAGAATTGAAACAAGGGGGAGTGTCGGGGCTGTAGCTGTCGTATTTAATCACGTAATGAGGCATTTGGGTGAGTCGTGTGAGCGAGCACGTACACTGCTCTAAATTATTGATTGATGGATGCAAAAAGTGGGAGAAAAACTGAACGCGATCACAATGCAGTTGTTTTAATGTTGACGATACATGTGTTAAATAGGTAATGCGCTGTTTTTACTCGCTTCATATTTTTTCTCGTTGTTTATAATCGGGGCCAGTTGGGCTCGGTTTTCCTGTTAATAGAAAATGTTTTTAATTAATTACGATGGTTAGCAAACTGACTTGTAATGTGAAATATCTGTTAAACTTTATATACGATTATTATGCATGTATTGTTTGTAAACTTGATTTAAGCGATATTTATTCAGTCTGAGGTCACATTACCCTGACCCGCATAAGTAATGCAGATATTTGAATACCAACCAAAAACACACCTCTGAATTATTTTACTTACCTAAATGTATAATTATAAACTAGCTGCTGGTTGCGGTTTCGCCCACTTTGATTATAGTTAACGCGATAAAAAATAGTTTATTTCCTTTCTTAACTTCTTGATATTATCCCGATCTCTAAATTTATCAAAGTTGTTTGAGCGATTTAGCCATAATTAGTCAGAGTGACAAACATATTTCAATAATACTACAATTAAATTCATTTATTACAAGAATTGTTGGAGTCCTCTCCAACGGTGGAGCCTGTAGCTGGATAGCCAAGTAGTACCGGTTACTTCAATCCCGCGTAGGACAAGCATTTGTGTGACCTACGCATTCTTGTTCTGAGTCTTTTGCGGCACAAAGGTTTAGTGTACAGGGAGTAGATTATTTGGCACGAGGAAAAAATATCATTAGGTATAGTTAGTTTTTTTTCTCTAGCTTTTTTGATCAAACTTCTGCCTACAGTCTGCAATCGTAAACAAACATTCAAAGTAGAATGACTATAATAAACAACTGCTGTTCTTTATAACAATATTTATTACGAAAATAAACACAGTGTTACAAAAATAACACAACCTGACTTTGCATTGAAAAGAAAATTTTACACAGCGTTGAAATACAAGAGATTAGCATCACAAAGGTAGGTACTAGGTTGTTTAGTGCTCTTTATTCTCTCGTGTAAAAGTTGTTTTATTTCGTAATAATAATAAAAAAGTCACAATGTCTTTGAGACGCGAAATTTGTGTCTGAAAATTTCTGAAACTTTCAATGCGTTTGATTGTCACTAAACAATAAGTACCTGATTATCTTACTAATATACACTTGAATATTGATATATCAGTCAGTTCCTTATCCTAGCTCACTACAGTCGACGTCAGTTTACTTCTCCTCCTGGTCTCCGAGCACCAGCGGGTTCTCGTCGACCCCCTGCAGCACCACCGTGTAGTGCCCCGTGCTGTATTTCTTCATCTCCTGCTCAAACAGAATATTATTGATGGCCTGTTTGATCATGCTCTGGGTCCTCTCATCATGTTTTCTCAAGGACACCGCTATGTATTCCCCAAAGCTGTCACATTCATCCTTCTTCCTTGATAAATCTGATTTTCTAAGTAGCCGTAGAGTTTCTAGTAGTCTGCTATCGAGGCTGTTGTTTTCTTTGATTAGTTTTCGCTTCACTAGCGGCCTGTTCAGTCTGTACCTCTTCAGCGGTTGCTTGACGTCGTTAGTCCTGTTGTCTCGCGGCGCATCCTCGTCCATGTCGTACGTCTCGATGCTGGGCTCCTGCTTGATGAGCACCTCCTGCTCTCCTCTGTCCTCATCGTCCTCATCATCATCATCATCCTCTGAAGTCTGTTCTCTCTCCATCTGTGATTGCTGCGCGTCGCTCGATGTACTCGTACTCTGTGAATTGAAAATTTAATTAGAAAGGAATACAATTAGCTGATAAATAAGAGTTTTTTTTTATTTGTAAATTGGCGTTATAGAGGATTAAGTCGGCTCGTGTCGCGTATTGCGTATTGCAAACAATGAAGTCACCACCTGATTTGGATACAGGAAGGCCCGTGACCTTGACATCGGCAGGGAAACGTGCAAACAAACACTCATATACTTAATTAATTTGTTCGGCCGCGTGTTTGATTGACCTATATTGCGAGCGCTGCTATCGGCGAAGCTAATCGTTTCAATAATAATTTACCTCATGTCGGAGTTCAGGTAAATTATTTAAAATAACTCAAGTTAATATTTCAGAGCACTTGTATTTTCTGTTGTTGTTATAATTAAGTGATACGCATAAATATGCTGCATAAATCGACTTGTAATGTAAAAATTGCTTTCCCTGAGATGATATGTTATTTATACAGGTAGTGGACACATTTAAGATAATAATAGATATATTTAATCCCACATGTAATCCATTTCCTGGATATCACTTACCGATACTATGTTATGACGTCACGCAAAATATTGTTGCAAATAATAATTTAAGATTCGTACAGAGATAGTATTTGCTTCCTATAATGATAGACAAGTACTTTTAGCACTGGTGTCAAAGCCAAGGAAACTGGACCTTATGATTATGGGATTAAAGACGAATTTAAGGATAAGAAATGTGATACTACGTTCATCTATAAGTACATGTGGGTAGGTAGTTGATCGTCTTGAAATGTCTGTTATCTATATCTAAGTTATTATTATTTCTGTATTTTGTATTACTGTAATCAGTGCTAATCTTTGTGTTTCGAGTATTATTCCTATTTGTACATTGATGCAATTTGATATTAGTCACGTAGATTTTATTTATTCGAAAGAAGTTGAGAACATTTTTACTTTATTATCAATGCACAACTGCACAGTAAATTGAACGTCAGTGGAAGGAGAAAATGAACCTTATTGCATTGACATGAAGGCGCAATTAAATGGAAGACTCAAAATGTAACTAGCAATAATATTTCTTATACATTTTACTTTAGGTGACCACTTACGTACAGGATTGTAAATGCAATTCAGGTCTCGATTAGTGGTAATTAATTCAGCGAATAAGAAGAAAGACAGTTCTAGTCTATATCAACTTTACCCAACGATGGACTAGGTTCAGGGGTATTCTGATACGATTTTATTTCTAGTTGTTATATTCTTAGTCTTCATATCAACCCTTATTAAATGCAGTAGGTATCATTAACCATATTATGACTTATTTATGAAGATTGTCAATTGTTTGGTTACCGATAACACCTCCAGATGCCCTTGTGTCGTGAATTTCAATAAACAACACAATTATTTCCGTAATTTAATTTTGCAGCGATAAGCAATAACCTTGATTGATATAAGTTGCTATGTACGGACATAACATACGCTTCGCTCCCGGCTCTGCCGAGTTTTTACGATGATGATGTAACGCCTATAAATATATTACATAATCAGAGTGCTATGTTAAGGCGCAGACCGTGCCGGGAATCAAACCTGTGACTCGCTTGGTATCACTAGATATTTTAACTTTGATAACAAGTTCCTATCGTTATCTTATTTAGTCTGAGAAGAAGGCCTTAGTTAACTATAAGTGCATACTCGTTGTTAGTAACCGCTTTCATATAATGCATAATTTGCAGTTTTATGTAATTTCATGCGGTGCGAGTATCAGGTACCTATATACGAGTACGCGTGTTGAATAAATATCCGCAGTAAGTGTTAACCTGTCTGTGTGACTCCAGATGGTTCGGCAGAAAGCTGAGGTTGTTATAGAGGAACCAGGAGGAGTGTCCTCCGTTCCTGATCTTGGCCTTCTCGCGGCGGTACGAGGCGGACACGGAGTTGAGCTTCTTGCGGAGGTCTGCGATGTCGCACTCGAAGATGCGCGCCATCTGCGACCAGGCGTCGTACTTGGCGGTCTGCACGCGGTACATCTCGTGCGAGCTGTCCCACAGCTCCGGCCGCTGCCGGTACTCGTCCACGAGCCGGATCGTGGACTCGCACGTCCACTCCGTCTCGCCCATCGCGCCTCTCATTCGCGCACAATGTCAAGGTCGATAATGGACGAACGCGTTACGCTCACACCGAACGCGCGGCTGATTACTCGCGCTTAGATCGGAACGTCTTTTTAATTATCCGAGCGGCGAGCGGCTCGGTCCACGGTACGCGTTCGCTCGCGCGCGCTGCGAGCGGGCACTGGCCGCACGGCGCGCGCTCGGCTCCTCTCGGGCGCGCTCGGGTGCGCGCGCTCGCTCGCTCCCGCGCTCGGCTCGAGCGCTCGCTCGCGCACGCACGCCGCCATCACGGTTGCCGGGCGGTGCTACGCCCAGTCGCCACCTATCGCCCTGACCGCTTTAACCTTTACTTATTTACTTAAACACTAGAGTGTTACCATAACTATCGGCATTGTTAAGTGTCGCGCAGCTCCCGAGTAAGTGCTCAGTACATTTGACGAGCTTACCGAACAAAGGACTGCCATAAAAGTTGATTATTTACTCCAATAAGAGGGTGGCAGCTAGCCGAGCAGAACCGTGTGCTTACCGAGCGATGCGGGGCTCGGCGCGGCCCGCGCGGCACAAATTAAAACAGTAACGTTACGCTCGCCCCTGCCTCGGGAACTTCCCAAATTGTTATTACCTATTACCGACTTTTATTGTTATTAAACTTTTCTATACCCTCACTTAAGTACCTAGTTTTAAGTGAAATGAAAATGTTTCTTCAAAGTTCTTTAAATTACTTTCTCCTGAAACATATCACACGTTTTTTTATAAAAAGTATAGCGTTAGCAAAGTGCCTGAAAATGATAGAAGCACGCAGAGCTCATGTAGCATTCATTATACCTAGCGGGTGTTTGTACAAAAAGATAAATCTTTCCTCGATTTCCTCTGCTATTTGCTCTGGGCCAATGTAAACGGCAGAGTTTTTTCTTTGTGTTCAGCGAGTACGGCATCTGTTATCCCTCTCTACTTTAGTATCTTCCTCATCCTTAACCGTCCACACAAAGCAACTGCTAGATAACTATACATATAAGTATATAAGTATGACTACGTAAGTGAGTATATAGAGAGAGTTTTCTTATTTTCGTATGAATTTTATGAGCGCCATTCGCAGCGGGGATCAGCATTCGGCGCGCGTCCGCCGTCCCCTCGTAAACTTTACTACAATAGTTGATCTACAATTTAAAACAAAATTCCCAAATAAAACCCTTAATACTTTTGCAACAAAAAACCAGTATAAAACACGTCTATTTAGAGAGACCTATTACGGAGTAATAAATCTGCGAAGTCCCGAGCTCTGATTACGCTAGCCAGCGCCGACTGGAGCGACCGGCGGCTGTGGAGCCTTCGTGTGGAGGCTGCTCGATGGCGGAGAGGGGTCACGTGCGCTGGCCGGGGGCCTCCATTCAGTGGAGAGCGGCTCAATGGCGAGGGGTGAGGCGACTGTCCTCTCGCACCGTTTTGTTGTCGGAGGGCAGGTCGACTTGCGATTAAATTAATGAAATTCTATTTTCTCCGAGGACAGAACTGTTAACTCTGCGGTTATTTATGTTTGCACATAAATTCTAGTTAGTTTACGTAATTAAATGCAAGTTATCCTCGATCATCGCTTATCTGGTTAGTGATTTTATGACGGCTCCGAATGGGACGATTATTGAATTACGCTGGTTTACATAGAATTGGTCGTTCATTACTGATATTTATGGAGCATTTCCCACTGCGGCCCGGAGCGGTTCATGAATAAACATAGTAATGTACCATTCCCACCATTTAGAATGGTAATGATAATATTTTCGCAACATCTTGGTGAGATCCAGTACGTAGCGAGCACTTGCGGTTGCTATACATGTAGCGGAGGCTATCAGATCCTCTTCGTATATTTTATTATTCTCAAGATTGGTACGACATGGTAACGTGTTCTACAATGTTGAACTGGGACAAATAAAGAAAGAAATCGATACTAAGCATCGGGCATAATTGTACTAAACAGTGATGACACTATGAGTATTACATTAAAACTTATCTCAGGAATCATAAAAGGCAATGACAATTTACACTACACTGTTATCAAGAAAGTAAAAAAATACGAGTAGTACCTATGTAAAGGACATAGGTATTGCGAAGTAAGTAGTTATATACTTATATACACATAATAAAATCATCTCCAGCTTCCGTTTGTCGCGTAATATAAACAGTGTGTTGTAAAACAATGTATTTTCATTGACGTGGGGCTGGGGCGTGGGGCTGGGGAGTGGGGCCAGGATGCTGCGGATTTCCGAACCATTGTCCAAAACTGTCGTAACTTAAAAACAATATGGAAGCGTAAGGAAGAGTGTGCCAAAAACGGAATAGTGTTGTACCCTCAGCTGTCGATACTAGAGTAGTTGTTATTTTGATATCGAAAACGTTTTTGTATATGAATCCAGTATATTACATGATGGATGAGGAAATTTTGTGATGAGATCCTGTGAAGTAACTTATGGAATTAATAACAAAAAGAACAAGCTAGTGAAGGTTCATTATAAAAAACGTTAGCAAACATTTGTCGTACCCGTTTTATAGGTCGTTTGGTGAACTTTCGATAAAAAAGAACAAAGGAACACATTTATGCAGGAGTCACCAGCCATGCGACCATGCGGGTATCTATCTGGCGATCCATCACGGGCAGTCCACAGGTGTGACAGGCGCAGGTGCCGGGAGCAGGGGCGACGTATTACCATTATTTGTTATACAGCCGCTAACTAATTTGGTTGGCAACACGCAACACGAAACCGTAAAATTGTGACTCCATTTGTGGAATTAAGTTGTTGAAAAATACCTATGCATATTAGCTTGTGCTGCCAAATTCCATTTCGCCGCGGCATGTTAGTATGCTTGTTTGAATTTCTTCGGCTTTATTTTCAGCATTAGATTTGTCCTTGGTTATGAAACGAAACCTTGAAGGAGACGACCTCTGTAGGGCGAGTATTGTAATGAATTTTGAAAGAGGTCATATTGCAAAACGTTTTAGATGTAGCGAGGTAAGGGCAATTGGTGATCATAGAGAACTATGAGCAGTCGAATCAAAAGTAAAAATGTTTAGTTTATCAAAACGCATCTGAAGTATTCAGAACTATTTTGGGTTCAGATGAAAAAAACACATGTAGCATGTTCTCTGTTGACAGAATATTAAGGCCTATTGGTTCAAGTCTTATCTTCCCATAGATTATGTCCTAAGCTTTTTACAAGGGATTTGTCAAGATACGCCGAGTGTACAAATGCTTGTAAGGTATTATACGCTGACATGGTTTCACGTTTAACGCCATCCACGCAAACAAGTTTTGGAGTCGGGATTATGACAAAATTCCTTCATTTTTATCCCCGTATCCAAACAAATTGGCCTTTGCAGATTAAGAATAACTTACGAAGTCATGAGTAATAAAATATTTTAAGAAACTTAATAATCTCATGCGTAAATTGATCAAATACTCTTTGCTGAATTAAGATTATTTAGAGATATGTGCGACATATAGTTTACCAACCACATTGCATTTTATCTCAATATAAGTCGCATCACTAATAAAGCCTGGCATTTCATCGATATCGAGGTGACACGTCGCCGCGCTCGCGATCAAGGATGCATGCTTATCGAGAAGCCGAGAGATTATTCGATGGGGCTCGATCCCTGCCTATCTCTGCACCCAGCCAACAATGAGACGCATTTGTGACGTCAAATTTACGAGCCTCTTTTACGAGTGCAAAATAGGTGGGACCATTTTATGACCCACCCTGTATAATAAGGGAGCTACGCAGTAAACGTCGCGGCGACAGATAAATCTCTTCAGTTAAATATTAACGCTCAGTTTAATGTGTTAGCTTTATGAGTTAAGCTGCTAGTATTATTAATGATATGAGCTAATAAGAACAGATTGTGGTTACCTATCAGCTGGCCGACAATAATAACATTGACCCTAATTTGGTTGACGCTGAACTCAATTTGTTGTAAATTTAATTTGATAATGAACACTTTGCAGTAATTTGTGTTGTTTTTTTTTGTCAGAACAGTACGAAAGAACTGATATATCCCTTAAATCGCCATTCTGGGCAAGACTGTAGACTTTGGCCATATATAAATTTCTTCTATTAGTTGTTAAAACCAGTCCATAATCTATTCACTCAGCAACAACGCAATTTAATTGCATTGTAACATTAAAATCGCTTCTGTTTAAGCGTATACTGTGAAAAACTAAATTATCCTCGGTATGGCGTGGAGGTTGGCTTTCGATAAGGAGTATTACATCGGCGAGGCGAGAGCGGGGCCCGGCGGGGCCCGGGGCCCGGGGCCCGGGGCGCAGGGACGTTCGTCAATTGTTGCCTCACGGGGCGCCGCACTCGTTTGGGAGCATTCGCTTAATAACTACCTCGTAATCAATTTGTATGGTTGGCAGGCCTTTGTTTACGACAGACCTTGCTCTGTAGTGTGGATGCTGTTTGAATAACAACAAACCGTTTTACACAGTTTACTATTTTATCATTATACATAGTTGTTCACTTCAACGTGACCTAACAGCACTTAAAGCACAATAAATAACTTGTTTTAGGAAATCCTAAAACTAACGGCTTGTACTCTCCAACTGACGCAGACACCAAACAGGATATAGCTTTACCCAAGGCCCAGTGATGAACGCTTGTTTATTTGCAAAGTAAAATATAGTTTTATATTCAGTAAAGTCATAGCATGAAAAGGTTATTTTATTACTTGGGATTTCTTTCAATAGACAATCATAAAATATGTCAAACAAAAGATGAACAATATTCTCATGTACACCATATTTGTATACGAAGCAGCTGACATCCCGTCACCCCATCGTGCCGGCCTTCCCGTCATCCACATCACTCAAACAAATCCAGTTATTTACGACAGCTATAAAACTGCAAAAAGCTTCTAAATTGTACATTAGCGAGACTAACAATGCCTCGCACGGGATCGAACACAATGACGCTGGTAAGTAATAATATTTAATTATACGGTGTGGCAACACTGAACGCTGGCAACAAAGAGGTGGTGCTGGCAACACTGGCGAGTCACGCATCAGGTCACAGTGTGTGGCATTAGCGGCAGGAAACATGCTTCATGCCCACCAAAGAGGATCGCGAAATTTACCTTTTGACTTCACAAGTGCGTCTTGAATAGGAATGTATGTTTTAGCGTAGATAGGATCTATTGAATAATTAATCAAACACGTTCAAATGCCACTGAATAATGATTAAAATGGACCTTGACTGCGAAGACTTTCTTATAATGATAATCCCG
>NW_020799806.1:0-41888 GCF_003590095.1 Trichoplusia ni
GCCGAGCTCTTGGTGGCTTTGCATCTTATAGACCCGAGTAAGGCGGATATCATGTACATTATCAAGGCCACGGCGCTGTGCTTCGCAGAGAAACAGACGTATACACAAGATGTAAGTAGAACATATTCGTTCTTGTAGTATTTAATTTGTTTTATAAATGATGCGATTTCTTCGATATTTTAGTTTTGAGTTGTATTTATGCGAATTGGTGTTTTATGCAATTGACTTAAGAACTGAAATTGTATTTACAATGTTGTGTGGTCAAGCTGGCTCAATATTCAGAAAGTGGTTTGTCGAAAAAGTAGCGTAGTAACGTGTTTTTAAGCCTATATATCAGGATTTTGTTCAAGCCAAACATATTTATTTATTTCGTTAATTTGTTCTACACCTACACCACTTTTTCCATGGAAAGCTAAACTAAGATAAAATACTCAATACTTCATTGCTTCCATAGCATACATCTTTTAAGATTTATTTATGATTTTCTCTCCATACAGGTACTATCAGCAGTATTACAAAGGTTATCAGAGGAGCCAGAAGTCCCCGTTCTGATGATGCGGACGGTGTTGCAAGCTTTAACACTATATCCCTCTATGGGGCCTCTCGTACTCAATATACTGCAGCTGCTTATGGAGAAAGAGGTTTGAATTGTGTATAATTAAAGTAGGGTAATTCGAAGTCTCTCTTGATTAAATTAGATCTCAGGAGAGGGGCGAGGAGGGTATTGAAACCAGATTAACTCAATTTATGCCATGTAATGTGTTTAATAGTAAAAACTTTCGCTCTCTACAACTTTTGAAAGGGTTTGGGCGACGAATATAAAACAAATTAAATTCGCTTAATTTATTTGCCACGGACAAAAAGACATCGTACGGGTGGTGCGGTATATTGCCCGTGCGATATATAACTTGCTGGAATGAATATTTTCTGTTCTACTTTTATTTATAACTTAAATATCTAATATTGGTTTTGTGTTGCCCCGTAGGTTTGGACGAACAAAGTAGTGTGGGAGGGCTGGGTGAAGTGCTGCCTGCGGCTGGCGCCTATGTCGGGCGCGCTGCTGGCGGGGCTGGGGCGGCGCGCGCTGGCGGCGGCGGGCGGCGTGCCCGGCCTGCTGGCGGCCCTGCGCGCGCACGTGGCCGCGCTGCCGCCGCGCGCCGCCGCGCAGCTGCCCGCGGACGTGCGCGCGCTCTGCCAGGTCAGTAGTGTGGGAGGGCTGGGTGAAGTGCTGCCTGCGGCTGGCGCCTATGTCGGGCGCGCTGCTGGCGGGGCTGGGGCGGCGCGCGCTGGCGGCGGCGGGCGGCGTGCCCGGCCTGCTGGCGGCCCTGCGCGCGCACGTGGCCGCGCTGCCCGCCGCGCGCCGCCGCGCAGCTGCCCGCGGACGTGCGCGCGCTCTGCCAGGTCAGTAGTGTGGGAGGGCTGGGTGAAGTGCTGCCTGCGGCTGGCGCCTATGTCGGGCGCGCTGCTGGCGGGGCTGGGGCGGCGCGCGCTGGCGGCGGCGGGCGGCGTGCCCGGCCTGCTGGCGGCCCTGCGCGCGCACGTGGCCGCGCTGCCGCCGCGCGCCGCCGCGCAGCTGCCCGCGGACGTGCGCGCGCTCTGCCAGGTCAGTAGTGTGGGAGGGCTCGGTGAAGTGCTGCCTGCGGCTGGCGCCTATGTCGGGCGCGCTGCTGGCGGGGCTGGGGCGGCGCGCGCTGGCGGCGGCGGGCGGCGTGCCCGGCCTGCTGGCGGCCCTGCGCGCGCACGTGGCCGCGCTGCCGCCGCGCGCCGCCGCGCAGCTGCCCGCGGACGTGCGCGCGCTCTGCCAGGTCACTACACTCAACGCGACGTGTCGCTTGTTCCAGCCTCGCGTAGAACAAGCAATACCTGTGTCTGGGTGTCTTTGTTCATGCGTTTTGAATGTTTATGAAATTGCCCTAAGCAGAGGTAGCCGTACAGCGTATCATTGTTTCAAAAAATTGCGGGCGCAAACAGTATATTCCGAAGTACAAATATTTATTGAGTATATAATGTAAATTTGGCAAAAATAGCTTAATTTTAAGGAATCATCAAATCGACATATTAATCCTTGCTACCTCAGCTAGCCACCAAAATCAAGAGATTCGTATAAAAATCTTGGACGCATCATGAAAATGAATCGGCTCACAGAAAACTTTCTGATGGACCAAAGATCCTTGACTAGTACTATAAAATATGGTTACAACAATAACCTCTATACTTCCAGCAGGAGCCGGTAGCATTCAGTACTCCGCCCCCGACCGCGGCGGTCCCCCAGGCGGTCCCGCCCCCAGCCGCCCCCGTCCCGCCGCCCACAGCCGTCGAACCTTTACCGCCCGGAATGGAATAGTGGTCAAACAACCTTATGTGGTATATCATGGACCTATACCTTGCCGAACCCCGCGAAAACTGAGTGAAGACAGTGTGAAATTGATAATAATGTGTAATAATGATAGATGTTATAATTTTCAGCATTTTTGGGTAACGATATTCATAAAATTGTATCGATCGTTTCCATTTATAATTTGTAATAGTTTTGTGTCGACTTTGGATTGTTCAAATCTGTTTTCTCATAGAGTGGGGGATAGTCTGAAGTAAATGCCCTAACATATTAAGCCTTTAAAAAGGGCCGGGAAACTTTGAAGATATTCCGTCAATTGAAAGAGATACAAATAATACCAGCTTATACTTCTCACGGTAGAGCAGGCCTCTTTCCATATTTTTAATTTAGACTACGAATAATTAACGAACGCCTTAATCAATTTGCCAGATAAAAAATACATTATATGTAAATTAGAATATATAATTTTGTTACGTTTAATATCCAAATATAAACCACAAGCAATAAAATGATTTGAATTACAAACGCTCATGTAAAAAGATATTTACTATGTATATTTTACGACTACGGTTTTGAAAATAAATGTAGATTTTAAGGTAATATTTTATTTTTCACTTTGCAACCCCGTTTGACCATTTTTTTTTTATGCAAACCAGTATTTTTGGTATACTGCATTATAATTTTGTGAAAACGAACAAATAATTTGTTAAAAATAAATACCCGTTCTCTTTAATTTGTAAATAATTTAGTGTTAAATTAAATACATACGGTTTTGTTTGACTTGTCTAACTGGCTAACAAGAAGAGTAATATGAGCTTTATAAATAAAAACTTAAGGTACACAATCCACTGTCATATCAATGTTTAGTGAATTTTACGTTTTATCAATATGTTTATAAGGGTTATTTTTCAATGATACTGTTAAATACAATTGATATGGTATTGGCTTAAATGAAATGCACATGGATTTCCGAAGTTAAGTTTAAATAAAACAATTTCGATAATTTTTTGGTTTATTATTTAATTAAATATTAACATACGTATACAATAATATATTATATCTTGATATCGATCCTAGTGCATAAAACTCCATACTTAAAATCTTCCCAATAGGCTTTAAGGCAGGGTTCATCTGACGGCAGGCAAAACGCCGCAACAATGAGACGCCTGCCCTGTACACGTTAATGATTGTATAAATGTAACTTGATGAGAAAGGATAAAACTTTTTATTATATTAATTTATTTTAACTTATAGCTCTCTATCTTCGGCGATATCGCGGCCAGTATGTGTTCTACCGTGTACGGGGTATCTGAAAATAAAATAGAATGTTATCAGTCAAACGAATAGTCGTAACACATTTTAAAAAGAGATTATATGACTTGTTTAGTGAGATAGACTTCTTTATGATCTAATTCGCAGACAGCGTAAAGTGCAATCAAATACATATATTTTTTAACCATGGACTTGCACTTGCGGTACCTGAAGTAACTTTACCAACTTATCCACCGAGGTCACATCCGATTTAAATATTCAATTGCTGTTTAAAATAGTGTACTTTTGGGGAAAATATATTTAAAATATAGCTGGAGTCATTATAAGACGCTACATACACTAATTAAGGGGCAAGTAAGTATAATCATTTTCTTTTAGTCAACTTATGCCAACTGCATTCAAACTTGCAGTTTGCAGTTGGATTACATTTCACATTTGGTCTGTCTGTGTAGTGTTGGTAACTTACCTACAACTACCCATTCGTTTTTAGGATACCCAAACTCTGTCCTGGCATCAGCGATTGCTTCATTGAGTGCATTTATTACGGCGACACTGAGAACTAAGGCTGGTTCACCAGTAGCTGTAAAAAGGAGATGAGTAACTTTATAAATACTTTATAAATATTATGGAAATTAGGTAAGTTTTAACTTAATTTTAATTAACCTCACCGTCGCGTCTGCTCATGATTAAGAAATCCCGATTGGTCCAAAATTAGTCTGGCGTTATTAAAATAAGCTATGCATAGAATTTACTTACACAAAATAAGATGTATTGGAAAGATATAAGTATTGGACATTTCTTTCTATTTAAATATAATAGTTCTCTCCACTCTATTGCAATCCGGTTTTCATTTTCAATATCTTGACCTACATGGATCCTAGTTATCGTGCTAGATTTAACTTGCCGATAAAACTGTCTTTTCCTCAACATGCAGGAAAATCGTCTCACTGAGTCGGCGTTCCAGTTGGTGCGTATTAACGTGGAAAATATTAAACGTACCTTTAGACCTCAAAACTCCAGCCGTATTAACAGAGTTTCTTCTAAACATGATTCTGAAGTCAACGGGAATGTCTTTAGCTCCTGGTGGCTTGTAAGTCCACGTTCGGTCTGTTAGCAGTCTGCCGGTAGACTTGTCATACTTCAACTCTTCGGAAGTCCAAAGACCTACGCCCATTATGAAGGCACCTTCGATCTAAAAAATAAAATTTGGATGTAATGATAGAGATGAATTCTATCCTTTGTGGATTTGGCCTTTTTTGTCCTGTTGATAGTGATTAAGATTAATTAAGATAGTGGGTAGTGATTATTAATGGCTTAACTGTAAATCTGAACCGCCGTATAACGTCTCGTGTGTCATGCTTCCTGTAGATTTAGCCTACAAACCCCCAAACATACAATAGACAGAAAATAGAGTTTTTGTTGTTATACTTATTGCTTGTCTCTTATGTCTATGGTACTAGTTATTTAGGCAAAAGACTTTTCAGACAGATTTCAAGCAGGTTTTGTCTCGACAAAAACTGGCACACATTAAAAAAACTATAGCGATAACTGGTCCCTTGATTTTACTCAATTTGGGTAATTAATTTCTTTTCACCCCTCCGTTAATGGGAAACTCAGTTCACGTCAAAACTTTATTGCAAGCTAGAAGTAATTAGGATCATTTTGGGGAAGAAAAAAGGTAAAACGAAGTCCATCCTACCTGTCCAACATCAATCTCTGGGCTCATGCTGACTCCAGTATCTTCGAGCAGATCAAGCCTCCTTATAACATGGTTGCCAGTCAAGACGTCCAGTTCTACTTCAGCTGCACATGCGCCATACACATTGTAGCCGACCAGCCCGTCATTGGGTGACGTCATGTAGGAAGCTTGGAGGTTTATACCTAAAGGATTGGAAGATGGGATTTATCGAAGTACTGTACTTTTTGGAAAAACTAGACGCTTATATAAAAGAAATCGCAGTTAGCAGAGCGCTGTGCACAAATGGTTGGAAAAATGTATCGCGCATCTGGTGTATTCAATTATTTTAAACAATTACTCACTTTACGTTTATATTTTGCTTTTGAAGTATTCTCGATTTCGAACAAAAAGTTTTAAAATGGAACCCTATGGGCTAATGGGCTATAAGGAACATTAAATAAGTCGTGAATAAGAATGTGTGTTACCTTTCTCGTACGCATTTTTGATGACCTCCTCCCAAGTGGGTTCATTCAGATCCTTCTTCGCTGGTTCTAACCTCTTAGTCAGATCTTCACAAGCTTTTAGTGTCGCGTACGCTACAGAATCACTAGTTAAACTTCCATTGGATGCCATAGAATTTGGAGATACGAAACTATTGGCACCCCGCACTGTGATCTTCTCTAAAGGAACTTTTAAGGAGTATGCGCACACTTGAGCTATTTTCGTGTTGATACCTTGCCCCATCTCAATACCGCCGTAGGATATGGCTATAGTCCCATCTGCTTGATACACTGATATAGTTACGGGGTAGTTCCATGAGTAACCTATAGGATAGGACATTAAGGAGATCTTCAATCCTCGTTTTTTCCAAGCATTCTGTTGATTGTAATTAGCTATTTCGGTTTTTCGGTCATTAAACTCTGTGTCCATTTTGAATGACATTATCATGTCTCTTATGACGTCATGTTTTGGTGCTAGGTTTGTAAGTCTGACGTCGACGTGGTCCTTCCCCGTTATTTGTGAGATTCGCTCCATTATATGTTCGCTGAAAGACATACCCTCCGTTGTACCTGAAACAAAATACGGTTACAAACAAATCGAGTACGTAATGTGGCGTGGGTTCAATCCACAGGACAAGCACTTGTGTGATCCATGAATGCCTAAGCTGAATCTAGGTGCCTTCATGCATGTCGTATAAGAATATTTGTGAAAACATCGCCACGTAATAACTAGTTTTAAAAATAAGAGTCACCCACATTTATTTTAATTTATCTTTATGTATTCAGCAGCCTCAAGACATTTTAAGGTTCCTGTAATACAAAGTATCTACTGTTTCAATTGTAACTTCTCACCAGGTGCCCTACACCAGGTCCCACTCGGCTTGTCAGTGAGCACGCTGTACCCGGTCACTTTGAACCGGTCGCTGCTGTAAAGGTTGGTGATTGACGTCACGATGTCTCCCGTCGAGTTGTCGTTGAAGCTACAGCCCCCGTCGGAGTAGTACGTCACGTTGAGGTACTGGATCAAGCCGTCGTTGTTTACACCACACTAGATAAAACGATAAAAACTTATCTCTGTTAAATTCTTTCGGTGAGGTACATTTTTGTAATAAGACAAGGTACCTACTCTATTCCGAGATTCAAATGAAGATTTTGTTTTATATTTGAAGTTGGTTCATTTCATTATCAAGCTTGATTTCGCTGTTCGCAATGATTGCTAGAACGGCAGTGTTTAAATGATATTCTTGAGATCAAGTTTATAAGTTCTGTGCATGGACTTTGTTTAAACCTATTTACAATATTTTTTAAATCAGATAAGTAAGTACCTCGTAGGTAAACTGGCAGTTGGAGCGTTTGCCGATAGCCCTCATGTTATGCACAATAGGCATAGTAAGCGTCGCGTTCCTGTTGAGCTTGTGAGTGACGAGTGCGCTGGCGCAGGCTATGAGTGAAGATCGCGACGCCTTGCCGCCATAGCCGCCGCCTAGACGGGAGACTTCCACAAGGACCCTGAAAATAAACAAGCTCATAAACTTAGTAGTTATATAACAACTTATATATAAATGTTATGTTCCACGAAGAGATCCACGTGTTGTGGAACACCCCGCGACCAAGTGTCAATTTTTTTAGCTTGGGAATCTCTTAGAAACAAATTTCAACTGTAGTTGGAGTGGCCCAATCATACAAAACAAGCTTGGCAGGACGTGAGCAAGTTGGTTTACTAGTCAGTGACCCTGGCTGCTAAACAATATATCAAGGGTTTGATTCCCACAAAGCCCAAAATCGGTGGAAAAGCATGGGTGCTGGTCCTGTATCTGGGTGATATAATTTCCCTGATTACCAAAAAAAAAAAATGAAAACTTTTAGATTATTACGTACTTATTTTCGTCAATATTAAGTGCTCTGGCGACTGCAACATTAATGAGATCCATCCACTGAGTAGCGGACCGCACTAAGATTCCTTCTTCAGACACGTGCGTGGAACAGCTCTGGGTCTCCATCGTGTAGTGGTACTGTGAGGGTACGGAGAAGGTGCCTGTGAACGTATGCTGGATGTCCGTGCCCTTGTCCTTTGCTTCCACGTCGACTTCTTTACGGATCTGGTAAAACATGACCAAGGCATTAAAGTATACGTCTTTCACAACTTTCATTTTAAATTTCCACAATTGTTGCAAAGCTCTTTTACCTAAGATGCAATAAAGTAGGTATTAAGTGTTGGGTATCATATTTTATGTTAGATATATTCAAACTTTAAAAGTAAGTTCTTCTAAAGATTAAGAACAAAGACGCAATTTTGAGAAACAGTGTGTCGTTTTAACTTTCAAGCTAAAGCGACCCTCACTTGCCAGAAAGTTCTCAACTCTTATATCCAGTGATAAATATGCATAAATGCAAGGTATAATAAGCTGTTATACATATTTAACGCAAGTACCTACCCTTCTATCTTTATCAGGAGCTGCCAAAGCATCTTTGATATCCAGCACAGGTTTCTCATCCTTCTTCTTGTATTTAACTTTGACCAGTTCGGCAGCAGTCAGAGCCAGACTAGCTGACGTTGCTGCCACTACTCCTATAGGCTGGCCGTGGTATAGAATGTTCTTTGACGCGAAGATTTCCTCATCTTCAACTATCCAAGGCACGGCTGTTGAAGTGAAGGAGTTTCTTCCGGGAATGTCTTTTGATGAGAAGAATGCGATGACGCCTGGAATTTTCTGTGGGCATGGGAAAAGGTTCTTCAATCTTTTGTTGTTTAAGAGTAAGAATCACTAACGAAGATTTTTAAATTCATTTAAATCTTGCTAAGAAATTATTCCAAAAGAACGATCTTGTGGGTAGGTACATAAATTTAATTTAAAGACCACACTGCAATGGAATACGAGCAAGACCTTATTACTGGTTGTCAAGAGGACAGAAAAAAATGTACCTATGAGTAAATCACTCGTCACTTATTCATTAAGCTACTACTAAACATCTTTCCTACGCTCTTACCAGAGCCGCAGTAGCATCTATCTCCAATATTTCGGCACGACACACGTCGGACAGCACGAAAGCGACGTGAACGCCGCGCGCGCCGAGATTTACATCACAAGAGTAGGTAGCCTCTCCTGCACACTGGAAATAAAAGTAAACACTGGTATAGACAGATTTTTCTTAGTATCAAATTTCTCTTTTACTTAGACAGCACTGCATTTGGCAATCTGGATCCAAAAACAAAAGACATCGAACGAAGTTACCTATTTATTTGTACCTGCCAGTCCATGAGTTCCAACTTGCTAAGCGACGAATTGAACTCAGCGCCGCAGAAAGTACTCATGTCAAGCCAGCCAACATGACAATTAAATAATTTCTGTTCTTCTCTTTACCTGGGAAAGCGCCTCCAGTTTCGGCACAGGTTGGTTGAGAGGCCACAGCGTCTTGTCAGTCTCGTAGGTCTGCGTGCCGCGGGAGATAGGTCTTGAGAGCGGGAGACCACCGGACTTGTATCGCGGGCTCGCGTCAGGATAGAGGGATAGGACTGCCTGAAAATACAATCAATATTTAAAGCACTTTTGGGAAATAGTCTTGCGGTAAAAAAGAGTAGATAATTAAATGTTACGTATCCATAGTTTAGGTTAGGCATCTTTAATACAAGCCCCTTATTTTCACTACATGACTATGAGATATACCGATATCAGATATACTTAACGACATTTTATAATCCTCCCTTGCCTGCTATATAAATGGTTTTTAGATATCCAAATTCAATTATAATTATTTTTTTCAAAATATGTTATTGCAACAATTTGTGTTACAGATAAACATTTACCTTATAAAACAAACCCAAGGCCAAGGTCTTCCTGCAAAGAGGCGATGGTTCTGGTGGGACGTCCACAGGATCTATTTCCTCGTTCAGTTTCTTTAAAGCTTTTAACAAGACTTCGTTACAGAACAAGTTCTGTCCACCGAGCAGTTTCTCAGTTTGAGATGCTCTCACGAAGGTAGAGCTGATGTTTCCGTAGACAATGTTCGCAGATTTGATCAAGTTTGCTGTATCCATTTTGAAAAGGAAACCCGCGTTGACTATTGCGTGTGCGTTTTGCGCACGAGGCATGATCTGGAAACGTAGAGATTCAAATCGTTACTTATTCATGTTTAAGGGGATGTTTAAAGTGACTGCTCGGTTACTTTAGTGAGACTATTACTGGACGTGACGTGCCTATCGGGGGATAGATACCCGCGTTGCACGAGAATTTATCTGATCCACGGACGTTCGCTCTGAGTCTGGGCGTCTTTGTTGCATGTGACTTAAATGTTTATGGAGCCCGGGACAAAAGGATTAAATTCATTACAGCTGGGTAACTAGTACTTAGTTCCAACAAAGGAATTATTTACCAACCTTATAAGTTTTAACGTGGCTGCTAGTCGATAATGGCGGTAGTTTTACATCAGATATTAATTTGTCCTTCAGGTCAGCATTCATAAAGTCTTTGATTTTCATTTCTACCTTACTTAGGTCACTGTTCACTGTAAAACATTAATAATAATTAGAAAAGGCTTTTTTTCAAGCAATATGACCAAGAAGTCTAGATAAAAAGTACTTGTAAAACATTTACGTCATTTTGAAGCAGGTCAGGTATTCAAGTTGATGAATAAAACTTACTGATAGTAACTGTTGCTCCAACAGTTTCAAATATCAAAAATAAATCTGACGGAAAGACTTTGTTTTGATTTTTTAAAGCCAAGTTGCCGCCGATTGTCCCCACCTGTAACAAAATTTTAAGTAGATTTCAACGTTTGCATATAATTCAAGTCAATTTGAATTTCAAGCAGTCAAGGATAAGCTCGTTTTCGGAATGCACATTCTCGGGTGTGCAGTTTAAGGGTTCTTTTTACCACGAGTCATCAGGCTCAACCAAATTAAATAGCGAAAAGCCTTCGGTAACCCTTCAACAGTTCATATCCCTCACGATATACTTGTCTGCCACTTAGGGATTTTTTTAACGTCTTAAAAACAATGAATACTTACATTCCGAACAGGCACATGCGCAACTAAATCCAAGTGGTTATATAGTGTTCCCAAATAGCTGAAGTCTGCATTCTTTTTGCTCCAGTCCTTGAATGTTTTCATGACGTCAGTGATTGTCATGCCAGCACCAAGGATCAGGTTTTCATCAGACTGCGTCAGTTTTAGGCTTTCGATCGATGATATGTCTATGATCGTCTTTGCTTCCACGTTTATTGGGTATACACCTGAAAAGGAATAGTTGTTGTAATCGGGATAGATTTTACTCATGTTTTATAGATTAAATAATTAAATATTTTCTTAGATTTACGCGAATGTTAGACATTGAAATGAATCTACTTTTACGGATTTTATCGCGGTTTAATATTTGATTTTATTTCCCGACGTTTCGACTCCTTTGCAGGTATCATGGTCACGGGCAGACTGAAATGGTGTTCGTCTTGACAGAAGATGTTGCTCGTTCTACTTTCATATTTTAATTAATTATTTGTGGTCCGACCTACGCAGTATGAGCTCACTGCGTCGTGATGTCTTGCAGCGCTGCTCTTGGGTTTAGCCTTGAGTTTTTGTATTATTGGGTCCCAAGTAGGTGAAATCTTCCAGCCATCTTCTCTATTGAAATTAGGGTGTTTTTTAATCTCAATAGCCTCGCGAAACAATCTAGGTAGGAATTTGGGTTCTTTAGCGAGGATCTGTGGTTGATCAAATCTAATATAATGGCTGGAGCCTTCAGCATGTTCGGCGACTGCAGACTTCGTTGCGCGGCGGTGTTTGACGTCAGCTATGTGTTCTTTTACGCTGGTCCCTATGCTTCGTTTAGTTTGACCGATGTAAGAGAGGCCGCAGGCGAAACGTCGGGGACTAAAATCAAATATTAAACCGCGATAAAATCCGTAAAAGTAGTTAAATAATTAAATTAAAATGTACCTTTGCCAGTGTTTCCTGATACAAGTCTATAATTGTCGGTACCCTCACGCGCCAATACCTAAAAACACACACAATGTATAAAATTACAAAATTCGGATCAGATTTTAATTAGCCTTATTTATAGCACTTACTGAATCATCTTTATCAACATTAATTACTTTTATTCGCAGTTTTTGTGTTGATGAAATCGATTTATTGAGGCTGTTCGACTCACCACTCAGCTGCTTTCTCGTTTTTGCTTTACGCCTTTTAGGTCTAAATCTATTAGTTGCGAGGAGCCAGTGCAGATAATTCGTATCTCATTTCCACTACTTTATAATCCATTCTTTTTTCAAATAAATACACTTTACCTTAAACACGTCTTGTACAGTATACGCCTTGAACCACTTTCCTCCCACCAATGCTAGCTCCTTCAGCGAACCTTGATTGTCTTCTATGAGGCACCACTCGTCTTCTGACCCGCTGCATTTGCGATTGCATTTCTTTGCACATTTGGTAATGTGTAGGTCTTCTAAGTCCTGAAAAATGTGCAATAAATAGCTTGTATGCTAATGACTTGATCTTTGGTCATTGTGCGAGCAAACTCAATTTCCAAGTACTCATCGAATTATGAAGTTTTCACCGCCCATTCAATGCTTTATAGAAATTCGTAAGTTCTAATGATTGGTCTATTGACGGTCAGCTCTAAAACTCTAAATTCTCAGGGCCTTTTGACACTACTTAAAGTAAGACAGGGTTACAGAAAAGCAGTTTCATGAATTCTCCTAAGAAAAATGTATGTTGCTTAAAATATGCAACGGTTTACTCATGTGTAGTAATTGGACCTGCCCGACTTATTTTGGCTGTGACTTGCATGGCTTCTTCTTCTTTGGTCACCAAAGCTACTTAGTATAATATTAATATATTTCACCTGTAATTTATCCTGCAGCTCAGGATCCGTATCAGTAGCGAAACTCTTGAAAGCGTCCAAGATAGGTCTGTAACCGGTACACCGACACATGTTACCGCCAAATGAGTTTTCCACTTGTTGCGTAGTAAGCTTCTTGTTAGACTTCTCAAGACTGGAAGAGAAGATAACATTTAACTGGAGTCTAGTTTGTTGGAAATGAGTTTTAATTATAACAACAAAACTATTCTTCTAAAATAGAATGTGAAAACTATACACAAAATGTTCGGGTTTGCTTAGGGAGCATATCACCACTTTGTTATGTAAGACTATTAAGTTCGTTGAAAGTATCTGCTTAATGCTTATAGCATGTAGCGCTCTTTCTTCAGCAGTCTTTTTTTGAGAAGTGTTAGGTGGCAATCTGGTCTATAATTCATCAATTTTCTACTTTTTTTAAAGATTCCCGTGTAAAGAAACTTAATCCTTGTGTAGGGAAATTCACAAACATTCAAGTCACATTCACGTATCGACGCCCTTTGAAGACGTTACGTAAGTGTCACTTGTTTATGTTGTTATTTAGATATTGCGAAAATTACCTGTACATATTCATAACCCAACCAGGCGTGCAGTACCCGCACTGCGTACCATTGAACATGGCGAGGCGGTTCTGTATAGAGTGGTAGCCTGTTTTCCTGTTCCCGATACCCTCCACCGTTGTGATATCCCATTCGTGGCATGATAGGACTTGGACCAGGCACTGGAAACAAAAGAATCATAGTTCAGGAAAATGTAAGCTGGAACTAAGTTCAAGACAATTGAACGCGGTTATAAAGGAACGTTGAGCATTAGGAGGACAGCAGCTACAAGCGCTATTTATAAACTTACTTTATTTAGGACTTAGAGCAATTGTAATAGGTAAAAATCAAAGAAAGAGAGTTTAATAATTTCCTTAATGTTATATTGTTCCTATGAATCCATATTTCGTTTTGCATAGAACTTTAGATCATAAAATGCTGTTACTCATTTAAATCTCCATTCGTTTTGCGGCAAAGCCCATAGTAAGGCGAAATTTTTGTATTGAAGTTGGCTCTCCTTTTTACTATTATGATTGATGGTTGTGTCATCGATAGTTTACAAGTTTTAGATTCCCAGTTAATTGTCAATTCACTCTTACATCTTGGGACTTAAACTCTGATCACGTTTTTTGTTAATCTGTTTGCTTGCAATTGTTTTTTTACACCAAAGACCGTTTTCTGTTATTTGTTTTTTAGAAAGTGACAGATTGGAAAGTAACATCTACAGGGCCGTTATAACACCTAAAGAATAGAATTGTTAAAGATGTGGAAGAAAGATGCCGTTTTACACCTTGTAGAATACCTAGTGGACAAAACATAGCCAGACCAATAAACACCTATTTGTCTATGTAAGTAATATGCACGCCATTTTGTGAAAATGCCCGTGAAACTATAAGAAGTATATTATGGACCTTGACATTGTAATATTAAAGACCGCAAAAAAACCGAGACTGGTAGATTCTATTGAGAAACCCTTGGCAAAGTTCCAGTTCTTACAACAAAGAGCTGCTTGACTCTCTAAAGTAGCGTTTTTATTGAATTCCAACAACGTATGAATAGCCGATAGAACTTATAATAAGGAATCCAAAAATCAAAATGAACTACGATTTATTTAGTTAACAATTTTTCTCCCGCGGCTTCCGAATGCATTTCAGTTTTATCTGACAACTCTTAAATACCCATCTCCTAACGAAATTAATTAAAAAGTAAAAAAAACTTTGAAATTATTAACTAACATACATGCAATCGAAAACACAGACAAACTGTCGCCTTAAAATTAGTCTGATCCTCGTAAATTAAACGAAAAACAAAACGAAAATCGAAACCGCGAAATGCAAAACACGTAAAAGAATTTTTAAGTATACCTATTTACCTTTAAGTTTCTTGATGACATGGGATACAGCAAAAGGATTGCATTCGAATAACGAGTGAAGTGGGATAAACCCAGTTGTCAAGTAAGTTATAAAACGTATAGACATGTTATTGACCTTAGCAAGTCAACGACCTTCCGATGTTCTAAACGAGAACCTGGCTGAGTATTGAGTATAATAGAGTTGCGCAATATTTGACGTAAAGACAAATATTATAAAAATGTGTTTACCGGCTAAGATACTTATGATAAGATTGCTTTACAGGCGGACAGCCTTAGCTGATACTTTCCATTTTTGTTTTTATTGGCTTTGTGAAACACTGGTACCTAATTTCATCCGGTTGGATTGGAAGCCGGCCCAAACATAGGTGGGAAAGGCTAGGATGATGATGGTCGCTATTGCTATTCAAATAAAATCAAAGTAAAGTCTTCGATTGCCATCCCATCACCCATGTAGCCCTGCAGCAGTCTAAAACAAGAACACATTTGGAAACTCCGTTCATGTATGACATCAAACAAAACCCTATCTATCATGCATCAAAACTTCCTTTATCAGTTAGTTAAAGACTCTAAAAAGATCCAACCTTTGTAGAGACCAAAACGCCTTCCAAACAAAAATCATGACTTTAATACTATTCAGCCTATAATAACAATAAATAAATAAATAATAAATGCGGACAACATCACATACATTGTTCTGAACCCAAAGTAAGTTGCGAAAGCACTTGTGTTATGGAATTCAGATACAACGAAGGTACCACAAACACCCAGAACCGAGACAATGTAGAAATTGGAATTTTTACATTGACCCGACCGGGGATCGAACCTGGGACCTCAGAGCTAGCGACACCTTGAAACCGGTACGTACGCCACTCGACCACAGTTCTACTGTAACAATACATACATCACTGATTTTGTTTACTCTAAGGTACGTCACATCGAGCTGATGTTTATACAATGGACAATACGTATCGTTGTGTGATTTCCCAGTCATCGATACGAACCTTGATCTCCTCACACTAATTAGTAGATTCACGTGTTACTCGTTCCATTAAGTATAAACTAATAGTAATACAACAAGAACTATTCTTGGTAAGTAAAGTTATAATTATAATTTCTGTATCCGTTTCTCATTGCCACTTGAAAATGGCAAACTTTTGGGTGAATTTCAACAGGTCCAATAAAATCTTCATTTCCGTGGATTTTTTATTCTTCAACTTTAGAACAAGAAAAAATAGTGTTTACTCAAGTTTTTGATCAGATATGCAGTTTTGCTTAATATCTAGAAGATAGCTTAAAAAACTAACGAGATACACAAGATTGAAAATTCCTTGCCACGGCGATGAAACATGCATGCACGGCAATGAAACATGCGTCCATGGCAATGAAATGTTATTACTCGTATAGAGTACAAGAATTTTTAAATGATAAAGTTAATAATTGAAACAAAAATAAATACTATTAATTTATACGCAATAATATGTTAAAATCCAGTAACACATGATATTATTTTTATAATATAACTATAAATAGATACATCCCTGTCCAGTGGCGATGAAAACATAAGTCATGGAAATGAAACACGTGGCCACGGCAATGAAAGGAAACTGTTTTACAAGGCACGGCGATGATGTTTTTTTCATTCCCGTGTATTTTTACCATAGCAAATTTTGTCCACGGAAACCACGGCAATGAAAGCAAGGCGATGAAAATCAAGGGATATAATTTAAAAATATTAAATAATCATGATTTATTTAATCAATGTGATCGTTTTTTCACATTTACAAATATTAAGCTACCATAAAAAATATAAATCTTCAAAATATTTGCTCACTGTCAACTACCCTATTTTTGGGTCCGGGAAATTCACCCTTTTAATAATTTCAAAATACTAAAAGAGTACTTAACGCGGTAATTAATTCGCTATTAGAATTCTTTCCGTATTAGTCAATTGCTTTATCACCGCCACCAAAAATGAGTTACAATAATACGAGTATGTAATATTCTAAATTACTAATGGTTCCGTCGTTTAAACAGTAACCATGTGTCTTTTAAATTATAGTTCATTAAAGGAACGCAGTGGTGCAATATCTAACGATTACTATTTTGTACAAAATGAATTCGATTTGGGTTGTTTTCCAGGAGCTGTCATTGTTTTGGGAGAAGACCAGGCCTTCTACCATAATATCTCTAGTGCTAGTTAAGTGTTAGGTGGTATTCGTTAGTTATCTTGTTGATCCTGGTGTATAGAAGTTCAAATACGACTTTACGACTGTCATGCTAGTTCCTAGGAACGATGAGCGACATACTGAACGGGAATATGCAGATTGTCTGTACTATTTCAATTGATTGAATAATTGGTTGTAAGTCAAGAGGAGGGGAATTTATCGCACCAGTGGAACCTCTGCGACACCAAATAACTACTCGTGTGTAAAGAATGAAACATATTAGTATTCTCGGATGTTTATTTCGACTCTGAATTGCTCTATACTGAATAATTTATTATCTACTCCAGTAATCAGTAAAGCTTGTAAAAATGGTGAGTATACAATCGCGGACAGAGAGCTGTTTACGGGCTTATACGACAGTAACAATACTGATTTAGGAGGTGGTGATTGCCCACAACACAAAGGCTATAAAGTCGCTACAATTTATGGATTGACAGGTCAATAAAGAATAATGCCATTCTCATACATTTGAATATATACATTACTTTAAAAGATTCCGTCTAAATCGGATCTCTATTACTAAGGCATTGCTGTTTCTTAGTCACCAAGCTGTATCTTATGAACCGTGAGAGCAAGAAAGTTGAAATCTTCACACAGGATATTGTATTTCTGCTGCATAAATATAGAGATTGAGAAATGGATGCTACTTTCATCAATTTTTACGGGGCCCTCAGCGTTGACTCGGATGTGACCGGTTTTATTTAGCCTAAGGTTTTTAGTAACAAGATCTACCATTTTGGCACCATGTAACTATTTATTTGTATCCAATCCTGTACTCATGCGGTGTGCAATAAAGAATATTCCATTCAATTCTAAGGTTATTTTAAAAAAAATCGGCGCTCTTAGGAACTTATCAATATACTTACGGAGTTGACAGCGAACACATGTTTCTCCTTAGTAACGGGGTGCACTTGTGAGACGGACACGACGCATGCGCCGCAGCCACCCTCGTGGCACATCGCTTTCGTGCCATACAGCTGCAGGTGGCCCCGGAGGTACTCGTTCAAACTCGTCTGCGCACTCACATCTGTTCCAGCTGAAACAAGCAACAGATTAATATAGATTATTTACTCTCCATTTTTTTGCCAACACCATAATTGTAAATTCATTATCGTGTTCGTATCAGTCACTGTGAATACACTGAATATCCAATTATTGTGTTGGAAAAATGCTTAGGGTAATACGAATAATGTTTAATTTCATCTAATTTCCATTCAAGATCATCACCATCATCATCATCAGCACATATCTGTCCACTGCTGGATATATGCCTCCTCAATCTCTCCATCATCGGCAATAGTAAATAGCAGAGTTAGGGCCCTAATCCCATCGTGTGTTACCGTTGAGTAATCAGTAAAAGTATTCTTTGTATATTTATGGAACTTTCAATGTGTGGATAAAGGTATCTTTTACTCGGACTCCAGCCTGTTCTGTCTTGAGCGAATTCACACTGGTTTCCTTAAGAGTTCCATATCACCCCATCACCAAAAAACTCTTCGTTTGCTGGACGACTTCAGTCCTAACCAGTCTTTCGGGCCTGGTCCTTACATAGGGACAAAGGACCAACACGCGGAGGCCTTGTTAAGAACTAGTTATTAGAATAACTTATCAAAGTTTTAGCGAGCTATTGTGAAGTTTATTGACATTTATTGTTCGTCAATTTTCTCATAGCACAGTAATTATAAAAGTATATGTGTATTTATATGTAAGTACTGTGGGATTCGCTATATAATTATATTATTACAAGATGACGTAAAAAACGGCCGGTATGAACATGGCTGTAATTAAAATATTTACGCATCACAATAAGTTTTTGATTTTATCTCATTGTAGATCCGTTTCAAGAGGAGTAATTATTTCATAGTCGTTTAAGAAATATGTTTTAATAAATTGTTTATTAATTAATTTACAAAACGAGATGTTCTTGAATTAATGACAGGCATACACAGGCTAAGAAGTTTATTGTATTTTATCAAGAAAAGTACTTAATTTGAACCTGAACCGACGACGACGCTAGAGTCGATCCACAGTGAAAATATAACATAAAACTGCAGTTTTTCGAATTCCATAAATCGTAGTTATCTTGAATTCGTTAGTCTATAAATAAAACCGTTATCAACTGCACGTGTGAGTGGCGATATGATAAAACAAAAATAATAACTCGATGTAGTCATAATATGATGCTTACATAATTTGTATTTACAAACAAGACAACTTCACAAAATGCAGTGCCTGTGTCATGACATTCCCTCAAACCAGTAGCCAAGAGACATTAATTTCTACAATCTTTAACGTCAATAGAAGACGGTAGAATGTATGGAGATGAAAGGCCAAGGTCACGTGACTTATTAAAACCAAATTTCGTTTCCATACACTAACATTAAAATGCGAAAGCATATATTATGAGTGTGTCAAATCCCTATTCGCGCTGAAACGGCAAAACCGATTTCGATGGCATATGGGGTTAATAATGCATAAGCTATTTTTATTGGACATTGTTAAAGTAGGATTTTTTTCATGCTGCTATAACCGACATTCAGGCTGGCGAAACCACGGTTATTATTCCTTCTAAAGTTCAAACAACTACGTAGAATATTTGATATTTACGAAGATACCAAAATCGAACAATCGTATTTAAATAAAAATTGGTGATATTCACATTAATCACGGATTTCAAAAAATAATAATTAGACATTAGTTCTCTACAAAAGGGACACATTGAAACTTGAATATAACAGTATAGAATAAGCACAATCTTTGATGCATAATTTACTAAGATACGCGCAATAGACGACTGGTCAGACCACTTTACTTCAATTGCAATGGTAATGACGACGGAAACAGATTTTCTCTCCGTCGCGTCGCCTTGAGGCCATGACCGAGACTTCTAGAAGAATCTTTGATGACATGTTTATCTTAGCTTTTTAGTACTTGGAGACTTAATACTGTTCATTTTATAGATTTTAGAGAGGGTAATAAATGGTTGGAGCTTTAGGGCTAAGATATAACGGCACAAGTTGATCGAGCAAAGTTTAAGCTACGCTTGAAACGGTCGGTCCGTTAATGGCTGACCAACAATGCCATAACGATTTCGTGTTTCGGAAGACACGTTAAATTGTGTGCTGGTATTCATACATCTTTGACAGTCGTTGGGGATAGTCAGAAAGCTAAGTAACCAAGTCTGACTCAGGGGTATCGTGTTGCTCAAGTAGAAGGTGTGAAGGGGTCAGTTAGGCAGTCGTTCTTGTTATACACTGGTACTTGGCTGCATCCAGTTAGACTTGAGGCTGACCCCAAAATACTTGGGAAAAGGCTAGGATGATGATGGTAATGTTTAGTGGAGCAATATAAGTAGATTAAATTCTTTGTCAATGATTTATGTTTTCGAGATAGATTCAGTGCAGATGCAGTTAGCTTAAGCACCAACGACTGCTTTTTGGGATATGGAGTTTTCTGGAGTTGGTTGGGAATGTGCAATGCAAACAGCAAGACATGACATAGAAAAGCATACAATGTGTGTCGGCTAAAGGTTTATTTTATAAGAAAAATGGCTTATTTTGTAGGAAAGTTACTGGCAGACTCGTTGGTTTTTTTTTCTCCGATGTATGGAGTGAATGACTTATACCCCATCTGTATGGGCACTTTAAAAGGTAAACAACCATTTTTCAAATGCAAACATTATGTTAAGTACAAAAATGAATGACCATTTCTGTGGTATATTTGATTTGGTAATCTTTATTGATATTTTGTTTTTACATGTGTTTAATTTAAAACTTAGTTTATAAATGAAAAAACACATCAAGATTTTTAACCTTTTTTTTTTAAAGTAAGCACGTAATTAATAAGTAAATTTTTATATGTACTTCTTTATTTTCATGATTAATTCTTCTTTCTTCATACCTCTTTTAATGTACATTTTACTTTATTACATTAGAGGCTAAGAATAGTCCCACATTTTCATGCTATTTACTATTTGCTTTTTATATCACCAAATTAGATATTTTGAAGTTTAAAATTAATGAAATTGATCTTAATTCGATAAATTAAAGCTTCGTGTGACCCGTTGAAATTCCTGTGAAACTACGTAATAACACTCTACATAATGAGTATAACTAATTGTTATGTGTATCGTATACAGTAGGTACAGAGTGTACTTACAGTAATGTGTTTAAGACTTAATTGCTTGTCGGCTTCATCTAGTTTACTATAAGGGCTTGTTTTTTATTGTGTACTCGACTATTAGGAACATATATTATACTCTTTCTGTCGGTTTTTAATACGACCCCCATCGTAAGAAATTTAAGCTTTGTGTCGCGGGGAGTTTTAAAAACATTCAAGTCACATGCACAAAGTCAGCCAGATTCAGCAGAAGTATTCGTGGATCTCAAAAATGCTTGTTAAACGCGGGTATCGATCCCGTGACATGTCGCTCACAGCCGTTTTGGCGTGGTTACCTCAACCACTCGGCTAACCGTGCAGTCCAATGTCAAATTAATATGAATTGCATAATTTGATTCTTATGATTAGTTATCCACTTGACTTACTTTAATTATATTAAGTAACACTCAAATAATTTCAATTGTTTAGTTTAGTATAGATATTTAATTGCGGCTAATTAGCTGTTTACTTAACACTCACCTAATTAGTAGTTAATTAGGTGTAGTAGTGTTTTTATATATTATAATGTTGAAGCAACAAAAAAGGGTCGTTAGTTTTTTGTCTATGAATTCAAAGCATGTTGTGATGTTTTTTTATTTTAAGTTTGAAGTGTTATTATCATAATAAAAAATGTACGTTTAACTTTATCAACGTAATATTTTCTGCTCAAGTATTATTGACATTAAATAAATATTAAAAACTCCTTAGGTATTGTTGTTAGCTTTTGTTTCTGGCTTTGTCCGTGTGGATGTTGGTTATCGTAATAAAAGGTTACATTCTTTCTTAGAGTTAAAGCTATGTCCTGCTTAATTTTATCAAAATCGTTTAAGCGGTTTTAGGAGCTTATTTAAAATGTATTGTTTGTTTACATAAATAAAGAGATTCCACTATAATTCAAAGACAGCAGCTACAAGGGCAGGGGTAAGCAATTCCATTAAAATCGAAAGAATGGGGGACGAGACAAAAAAACGGCATGAGAGATTTAAAGGGAAAGACAGTCAGTCAATGGTTTACAAAAAAAGATTGTACAAGAAAGAGATCTATATCTTTTATTGCGTGTTTATTAAGCAGGTTCTTCATTCGACATACTTCGCCACCACCCTCAAACTACATAAGTACTTAGCTACGCCAATGCCAAATAAACAAATTATTATAACTCACACAGAGAATAATGATCTCCGTTCACAGTAAAGTTTATTCTATCCATGGCAACACGATAACATCACAATCACTAAAAGTTTGATGCGCTGCGCACGCGCAGGTCTGTCGCGCGCGGTGTCCCTGCGCACACTACCGGACTACCGGCCGACAAGATAATCATTATCATAAAGATAGATTTGTTTGTATAGCATTGTATATCACGCATAATGCTTATATTTGTATGTATTTGAAGCAATAAATAAATATTTTTAAGTTGCTAAATCCGCTATGTGTGTTGCTGCGATGCAGGTTTGATTCCCGCGTATGACAAGTATTTTGTGTGATACGCGAATGCTTGTTCTTGGCATGTGTGCATGTGACCTGAATGTTTGTGTCACGCGAAACCGCTACTAAGCCCATCTTTAAATCTTTTTGTACAGAATCCTCAGTTTTTTCTCTAAGAATTGATGATAGGCGCCAAGGAATAAAGGAATATTATGTAAGTAGTTTTCAATGTCATCTTTCTTTCTCCAATTATATTGGAGGAAAAGGTGTTTAATATTAAATTATGTATATGGGCCAGTGAAACAAATGACCAAACAATATAAGGTACCTAGTAGTAGTTTAAATGCGTGCGTCGATTACAATAGCAGAGTGGATGTAGGCCCGTGTCAATGATATATTTCTCTGCAACTAGAAGGATATTTTGTCTTCACATTAATATCTATACTAATATATAAAGCTAAAGAGTTTGTTTGTTTATTTGAACGCGCTAATCTCTGGAACAACTGGTCCAAATTGAAAAAATATTTTTGTATTGAATAGACCATTCATCGAGTAAGGCTTTAGGCTATAAACCATCACGCTGCGACTAATAGGAGAGAAGATACAATGGAAAATGTGAAAAAAACAGGGCAGGTATAAATCGTAACGTATATTTTCTACCCACGGGGACGAAGTCGCGGGCAACAGCTAGTTATAAATATGTGTATGCATATTTAATATCGCTTTTCGCTTAAACGGCTAGACCGATTTCGATAAAATTTGGTGTGGAGGTTGCTGGCACCTTGGATTAGCAAATTCGCTGCTTTGGTACGACAGCGTTAAAGGACGGTTGTGGCTTTCCTGCTATAACCGACTAGTAATAAAAAACAAATAGTATTTATTTTGTATCTTTCTTCAACACGACTCCCGCAATAAGAAATTTAATCCTTGTGGCGCAGGAAAATTTCACATGACCAAACACATCCAGACTTAGGACAAGCATTCGTGGATACCACAATCGCTTGTCCTACGCGGGGATGGTATGATTAACACGTGGCTCACAGTGGGTTCGGCGTCATGACCTCAATTATTCGGCTATTTCTACAGTGTGATTGTATTGCCGTTTTCCTCAAAGATTTGAACTAAAATTTATAATCGAAACAGCCTTTCTAAACTATATTTCACTAAAAATCATGTTGAGCCAATATCGTATTACGATTTGAACAATTAAATTCTATGTTTCATCGGTTTTATGACTGAAAAGCAATTATGTCTAGATCGGTTTAGATAAAACTGTTGTATACAAAGGACTGAAGTGTTTGATTGTCGTTTAGCTGTTGATTTTTTGTTAAGCCATTCCTCTCAGCCTGCAAAGGTCTTCCTTCGATTTTCTAATTTTTGTGGTATGCATCTCGATCGTCACTCTATCTCATGCAGAACCGTCGTCGTCGCCGCTTTATGTTGGATTGGCCATTTACTTTGGCCCGGGAGTTATGGGGCAATTGGCAACCGTGGCCAGACTACACCCAAGTCGTTGTTTTAATGAACATAGTATTTTTTTTTCAACGGCGTTTCATTATCATTTAATCCGTTTATATTAACTGTCTAGCATAAGGGCTTAATATTTCAGCCTCAATGATAACCCACGGCAAGTTTTGCTAATTATTATATTTTAAAATACTGATTATAATAATTAAACATTGATATTTTAACTATACATTACAACGTTAGGTAATTATAAACATTTGTGGTCTACAGGAAAATGTTCCGGTTCCGAAATATCTTTCTAATATATCCCTCGTTATTCATTAAGTTTAAATTAATAACAAAAATTCTAAAATTTATGGAATCCGCAAATCTTCTTTATCGATAGCTGTCACTTAAAGTATTAGATATTTAATTCATTAGATATGGCAAATCACGTGTTCTACGTGAATCATTAGTGAACACTTTTTGATATACGTATAAAAAGTTAAAATAAATGTTTGGCAAAATAGTTATTGATTTAATGAACATGTATTTTACAAAGTAAGTTAACACTAGCTATTACAGTTCATGAGATCCACCCTTGAGTCCATTTCTACTCAAATATATATTAATAACTAGCTGTTGCCCGCGACTTCGTCCGCGTGGTAAGAAGTTATAAGTTATGATTTATACCTGCCCTGTTTTTTTCCACATTTTCCATTGTATCTTCGCTCCTATTAGTCGCAGCGTGATGGTTTATAGCCTAAAACCTTCCTCGATGAATGGTCTATTCAATAAGAACCAGTAGTTCTTGAGATTAGCGCGTTCAAACAAACAAACAAACTCTTCAGATTTATATATTAGTATAGATAACTAATATTTAATTAATAACTAATACTTTACTAGTTATTTGAAGTAGCTTAAACTAAGAGCTTTTTATCACGTCTCGTTTATTCACGAGCTTTGTTTATAAACTCGATAAGGTATCGACAAGTATAGCCGAGCCCTTCATAAGAACACTACTTGAAAATACAGGGCCGGATTATAATTAACGCAAAGATATTTTGTATTTTATTTTGACGCGAGTAGTTTGAACAAAAAAGTCTCGAGAAATAATACTGTCTAGCTGATATTAACTTATATTTTTAATTAATTTTATGCCTACAGAAAATCAAAAAAAAAATATAAATAACATAAGATTTTAGTTTTCAACTCTTGCTATGAAAAACAGAGTTATTATACTTACCTACATACATATTTGTAATTATCTAATCATGACTGCAATACGTAACTCGCAACATAACAGGAAAAATCTTTAATATCAAACAAAGTATTTTATAGTTAATAAGTTATAAATCATGTTATACCATACCACATGTCGACTGACTAGATGCCTCGCAATAGGCATTTCTTTAACAAATTTCAATTATCGTTAACGTACATAATAAAACGCTGAAAAAGGCCAACCTGCGCAATGTGCGAATTGGAAATTATATTCACGAAAAAGTGTTGAAGAAAGACGACGCGACGTCTGAACTCTGTTCATAAATATATTTGTCTGTTTATAAAATTAACTGTTTTCATCGGTTCCACCCGCTCTAAATCGAAAATGATAATACGAAAACACAATTTTCGATAAACAACTATTAAATATGATATATTTTAATAATCCTGGTTATAAACTATCTGTGTACAAAATTTCGTCCAAATTTGTCCAGTGGTTATTGCGTGAAAGAGTAACAATCATTCATCCATACAATCAAACTGTTCCGTTCATAATATTAAAGTGGAATTGCCACTTTATTAATTCGTCTGGTCTCATCAGTGCCGCGCTTAAGTATTGCCGTTTCAGGCAGTGCTACAGAACTCTTTTGCTTACCTGCGCCTATAGTGGCTGAATTGTGCCTAATGCTGCCAAATTGGACCCTATGAAAAATTTCTGACCTTTTCTTCTCCGTGGCATTGTCAGTAGAGCAAATATTATTGATTGTATTGATTCAATGTTACAAATTTGTGAAAAGAATAAATGTAAATTTATTTTCTGTGCTCTGCCCTACTCTAATTCATTAACTTATGAGCAGAATATGCATATATACAATTTAAATTTATTAATCTATAATATTACTTGTTATAACCAAAATTCAATTATGTACTTTGATATGAATAAATTTTGTAGGTCATTTAAAATGACCCAGTACAGTATGTATTTGTCAAGTGCATGTAAGCGACGAATTGCTAAATTATTAGCATATAATATACCAGATTCAGGTACTTATGTACCGAAGGTTTTTGATAATGTTAGTAATAGTACTAACAATTTATATACATCTAGCTGTTTAAACAGCAAGGCGGGACAACGGAGAGGCTGCATGGATTGAATGTTATTCATCAAAACATGCAAGGCCTCTCCGGCAAAGAATTAGAATTAAGTTTATTTATTGAAAATCACGATGTTCAGGTGTTATGTTTAACTGAACACTGGTTAAGAGACTTTGAGGTGGCGGTATTTAATAGCGTCCATTATTCCATACAGAGTGCGTTTGTAAGAAAGAGTGCTATTCGCGGAGGGTCACTGATTATTGTTTCAAACGAAATTAAATGTAAAGAACGTCCTGACATTGTCAACCTTTCTGTCGAACGCTCTATTGAACTGTCCTGTGTAGAACTAGAGCAATACATTATTATTTGTGTGTACAGACCCCCTTCAAGTGATTTTAATTTATTTGAATCTGTTATGGAAGATTCACTATCGAAAGTTAAATGTAATAATAAACAAGTTATAGTTTGTGGGGATTTCAATGTTAATATTTTAGAATTAGCTCCATTTACTATCCGACTTCTGAATTTGTTCAAGTCGTTTAATTTAGATAACCTTTTTTGCGAACCAACCAGGTTTACGGCCTCTTCCGCAACTTGCATAGATAATATATTTAGTAGTTGTAAAGCAAATAAAACATTACTATTAACTGATATTACTTCTGACCATTGCTAGTTTTTCCCAGTTACTTCATAATAAAACTGTTAAGGTGGTCAGTAGGCCTTACACAGCGCATCGTTGTTCGCGCTTCAAAAACAACATCAAGTCAAAATTACGGCCATCACTTTTGGACTCGATTAACCCAAATGAGGCTTATGAATCAGTTTTTAATGTAGTTAAAAGCGAGTTTGAAACAATTTTTAAGTGTAAAACTAGGCAAGTCAAGTGCAGTTCTGCTGCCTCGTTTAATCAATGGGCCACTACTGGTATATACAAAAGTCGAAGTAGGTTGTATGAGTTATATGGCATGAAAAAATATCAATTTGACGCAGATTTTGTAAATTATGTTAGAAATTATTCTAAAATTTTTAAAAAAGGTTTGTAACTCTGCTAAATCTAACTATATCAGCGAAAAAATTAAAAACTCTGTAAATAAAGTAAAAGCCACGTGGAATATTATCAATCAAGAAACTGGTAAGGCTACGAAACGCGATAATAACTTCGAGATTTTATCCAATAATGAACTAGTTACTGAAGCTAAAGAAATCGCCTCTATATTCAATAACTTTTTCGCAGATATACCATTAACAACAACGAGATCTTTAAAATCATCATCACTTGACGCGGAAAAACTATTACGTAATTGCGTGCCCAGTTGTGATTCTACTTTTAGTTTCGAATATGTGACTCCATTAGATATAACCAATGTTTTTAAATCACTCAGTCAAAAGAAAACCGAAGATCTTTGGGGTTTTTCTGTAAAACTCCTAGGTAATATAATAAACATTGTAGCACCCTCCTTAGCTGTTATCTTTAATAAATGCGTAGACGTAGGTGTCTTCCCGGACTTGATGAAACACAGTAAAGTCATACCGTTATTTAAGGCAGGCAGTAAATGTGACGTTGGTAATTTTAGACCGATTTCAATTTTACCTGCATTCAGTAAGATTTTTGAAAAATTGATATTAAAACAACTACTACATTATTTTAATCACAAGACCCTCTTGCATAGCGAGCAATACGGTTTTACAAAGGGACGTTCAACTACCGACGCGGGTGTAGCTTTACTGAAACACATCTACGATGCTTGGGAGAACTCTCAGAACGCTATTGGCGTTTTCTGTGACCTTTCAAAGGCATTTGATTGCGTCCGGCATGACACATTATTATGCAAACTCGGATATTACGGTATCAAAAATAGGTCACTGGATTTAATTAATTCCTATTTGAGTGATAGGGTCCAATGTGTAGATGTAAATGGTAGTAAGTCCACCGGACTACCTGTGAAACTAGGGGTACCCCAGGGTTCAATACTCGGCCCATTTTTATTTTTAGTATATATTAATGACTTACCATTCTTTTTAAAAGGCATATGTGACGTTGTGCTCTTTGCAGACGATACTTCCTTAATATTTAAAGTTAACAGGAACAGAAATGACTTTAACGAAGTAAATAGTGCACTTACTCGGGTCACACATTGGTTTTCAGTTAATAATTTAGTTTTGAATGCCAAAAAAACCAAATGTATTAAATTGCGATGCCTAATGTTAAGAATCTTGGGCCAAATATTGTTATAAATAATGAAGTACTAGAGACTGTAGAGTCAACGGTTTTTCTCGGCGTTACAGTTGATGCAAAATTAAAATGGACGGCGCATATTGCATACCTAGCAAATAAACTCAGCTCTGCGGCTTATGCGGTTAGAAAAGTTAGGCAGATTACTGACGTGGACACAGCTCGTCTTGTTTATTTTAGCTATTTCCACAGCGTTATGTCCTATGGCATACTTTTGTGGGGTAGGCAGCAGATATCGAATCGATATTCGTCTTACAAAAGCGAGCTGTCAGATCCATTTACCAACTAGGCTCTAGAGTTTCTCTTAGGGAGCGGTTTAAAGAGATAGGCATTTTAACGGTAGCATCCCAATTTATTTTAGATAATATACTACTGATACGAAAAATCCTTCACTTATACTCCAAAAATAGTGATATTCATAGTATAAATACACGAAATAAACA
Source organism: Trichoplusia ni (assembly GCF_003590095.1). NCBI lineage: Eukaryota > Metazoa > Arthropoda > Insecta > Lepidoptera > Noctuidae > Trichoplusia > Trichoplusia ni. Next base: position 28,797 of record NW_020799806.1, read on the forward strand.
TAAGTTAATTGGTACATCGCACCGGTTACACAGGGTACACAATTCATTTGTGGGACTTGGTGTTCGCCTCTACAATAAACTGCCTCTCACTTTATTGGAATTGCCTTTTAACTCATTTAAAACAACGGTTAAAGATAAACTGTGCAAGAAGGCTTACTATACAATCAATGATTATTTAAATGATAAAAATAGTTGGTCGCCGTGATTTACACAGGACGGTTTAGTGTGGATTAATGTTTGACGTGTATTTGTGTAATTTGATAGACATACTCTATGTGTGTAACATTGTGTTACCTATTTTGTTTTATTTTTAGTATAATTATACGCATGCACGTATATATTATTTATTATAAATTTTGACATGTATAATTTATTAATTATAAAATTGAATGACGTAGCAATTTATGCCGCCTCCGTGTTTAGGGCTATGCCAGGTAAATCAACGTTTGGGGTATTTCTTTCAGTCTTATTTTATTTTATTAGCCGGCAGCAGATTCGTCATGCTCCCTAAGTCGTCACTGCCTGCGGTGGCGTCTTGGGTCGGGTCACCTCCTTCCCTCTAATATGGCGAGGGAGGTGATGGCTGACCCTTGCGTCATACTCGTGAACGGGTGCTGCTTGCGGTGGCTGGTCGGTCTGCTGACCTTGGCCTTAGTACTTAAAGTTTAATTTCGTATCGGTTTATATACAGCGACCTCAAACTTTTGTTTGTTTGGCATGGCACCTGCACACTTATTTTTGTTATTGTTCTGTACAATTATAATATTTTTTGTAAACGGAATGACAGCGTGCTGCTGGGGAGTTTGTTGCGCCGTTTCTTCTCTCACAGCAAAAGCACTTAGGAAGCGGTGAAGGGTGGGCGAAACTGGGTGCTGTCCAATGTAAATGACCTTCAAAAAGTGCTACTTAGTAGCCTAATTTGAATAAATGAATTTTGATTTGATTTGATTTGACAATTTGAAACCAACTAAAGCCACGACTGTAATTTAATTTTAATTCAGCGTCTTTTTTTGAACTACTAGAAATATTAAGAATCCATCTGTTGTACGAAACAAGCGTATAAATCCAATTCTTTGGCGGGACAGACTTATGTTCTATTAGTAGGTAATAATTAACTAGTTTATTTATATGTTACTCATTAGTCTAAACATATGCATAACCAGCCTAGATAAATACGAAGTAGGAAAAAATAAGAATAATAGAAACAATATTAATTGTTAACGACATCGGGAAACACTTATAAACTTGATTAATTACTTTAAATAATGTACACAATGAAATGATGATGTCCAGTTACGACTATCGAACAAAAATGTTGAATTATTTTTTGGGTTTCTACAAAAAGGTCACCAGATAAATTTTAGGTTTAATTTTAGTTGGGGTCGGCTTCCAGTCTAACCGGATTCAGCTAAGTACCAGTGTTTTACAAGGAGCGACTGCCCATCTGACCTCCTCAACCCAGTGCCCAGGTAGGCAACACGGTACCCCTCGGTTAGACTGGTTATCAGACTTTCTGGCTTCTGACTACCTGCCTTGACTAAGATCATGAAATAGAAAAGGCACTTGGGTATTATTCTAAATCCAAGTACATCCCTGCACAATTTTTGTCACACTAATCATAATAGACTCGGTTTCACGAATGCTTGTGCCAGTGTTATATTTTACCTTTGGACGCGAGGGGGGGGGGGGTGTTAAAGACGCATTATCCCACTAACGGTGGTACTTAATAGTGACTAGTGCAGGGATAAAGTCGTATATAGAGTGAAAATGTGTTGGGCAGAAAAATGTTGTTATTTTATACCTGCGAATATAGGGTGTGTGGTTTTAGGAGTCTGCAGCTTTGTAAGCATTTTTTTTTATTTAAAAAAATATTTTATAGCAATATGTTAAAATAATTTTAGTAATATTAATGTTTTTATGATGGACCTGATTTTTTTTTAAGTTTTATGTCCAGATTTTATAAAGTTAAAAAAAGTTGCCAGCAATTTAGTACGAAGATTAGTTTTTTTTCTTATTTGTGTTAAATTACACTTACATTTAAGTTCCCTTTATAATTTATCAAAACAAACCTTCTTAGTGCTTTGCCCCAAATAATAGAGTTATTCTAATATTCATAATTTAAGTTTTTGATACGATCAGTATCCGATCGAAGGTTAAAACATTACTATAACTTAAGCCGGGATTTCCCCTCTTATTCCTTGTTGTCTTGTGTTCTTGTACCTATATTTTTACTCAACTTACATGTATGCATGTTTCTTGTAACGGAAACTTATTTCGGACCATCTATTCTCTATTCCTTAATGTATAAAATTCTCAATTTACGTTATACGAAATCGAAATCATCCGAAACGCTCGACCGATGCTCATTGGGTAGGTCTGAGAATCGGACAACATCTATTTTTCATCCCCTAAATGTGAAGGGATTTTGGCTATTTCATCTCCAATTTTTTTTATCCCTGTAGCTTATCAACAAATTTATGCATTCAAAGGTCATAATTATATCTACAGTATGTTTAACACTGACTTTTATTTATTTAACAACTTGCTTTTCGTCCGCGGCTTCGCCCGATTTGAGGTCGGTTATATCGCGTTTCCAAGAGAACTTTTCAAAAGTCTAGGATAAAAGCTATTCTGTTCAACTGTTCTGGTCAACTCTATCTACAGAGATGGGGTTGACCTTGAGAAAGACCACTGAACTGATTTTAATGAAATTTGGTCTGTACCAAATTTCATTAAAATCAGTTCAGTGGTTTAGACGTGAAAGCGTAACAGAGAGACAGACAGAGTTACTTTCGTATTTATAATATTAATAGGGATGGTGTACTCACTGCAACACGTCTAGACGAACTTCGACGAAAATCGACTCGCGACCCTGCCGCCGTGACTCCTCTTGATTAGGTCCGAAACCAGTGGGTCTTTCCTAATAAACATGCAGAGTTCACGGAAGTTATTTTAATGATATGGATTACTTTTGCAAGGAAACTCCACAACAGTTATTAGTCGTCATAGCATGGTCTATTATATTATTATATTATTAGGTCCTATTCTTTAGTAAACTATTCCTATTCTTTAGTAGTTTTTGCCACTTTTGGCCAGTGATAGTACTCACTGCTCCTACTATCACTGGCCAAAAGTGGCAAAACGACCTAAAATTGCGGAAGCGAGAGAGCGCACTGGCAATAAGTAGACTGTTGCAATCGTGAAAAAGAGACAGAACACAACATGGTGTAGAGTGACATCTCTCTTCCACAACAACAACAACTCTACTTTAACAAGTGGTACTTATCTCCCCGGTTTGAGAGCTCGCACTGTTTACAACTAACTTAGAATTCAGTTCCCCCTTGACAAAAACAGCTATAAATATATACTAACACGAGTTTGAAGTTTGGTCGAGTTAGCTTAATCCGCAAGTTTAAACTTGGCAATTTCTGCACCCACAACTGCGAAACTACGAGTTAAAGCAGTATAATAATTGTAAATCATTATTAACTTATGATATAACTAGGAGTTGCTCGAGGATTCGCCTGCTTAGAGGTCGGTTATTGCTGCAAAATATTACCCTCTTTTAATGAAGTCGGATAAAAGTAGCTTATTATGTTAAAACAAAGTCTGAAATCTGAAAGTCCCATGTTTTAAACACCTAGGTTACGTTCTACCTCCATACCAAATTTCATCGAAATCGAATTAGCAGTTTGGGTGAGACAAAGTAACAAACACTCATGAAACACTTTCGCATTTATTATACCAGTATAAAATAAATAAAAAATAAAAATATATTTATTAAAAACATAGTTCACATTACTTAAATACATGTACGAATACAAATGACTCGGATGTAAAACCAGTAAAAAATATCTTAATAGTTATAATCATAGGAGTTGAGTTAATCTACACCAAAACATAATAATATACGAGAAGGATGGTCTAAAGATAATATAGGGACACCCGAACTAGGTTTGTGTTAAACCTGTGTTTCGGGTTATCAGTGCAGAAAAATGATTGATGGATATTTTAATGATATTCTATCACTTAATTGTATTATAACAGACTAAGCAGAACAAGGTGTCCTGAATCATTTAATTACATTACCTGTACTTATTATTATAATTTCTAAGCTAAGCCGTATGATACTTACTTGTCTTTTCAGTTCCTATCATCATTACTGCTAGCTACCTCTATAACAGTTTACGTGGTGGAAATAGGCAAGGAGCATGCTGGGCTGGTGAAGAAGCCTCTTATATCTGAGATATTGGTGATAGACCTGAACGTGTCCTCGGTCAGGATCATACTGTGGACCCTGATTATCATTGCTGTTATGTGGATGGTCTTCTCGGGTTTACTGGTCGTTGGCATCGTAAAGGTGGGTCTCTTTGTTTTACTTGGCTTTAGTTAAAAAAAGGCCATATATCTTTTTTTTTTAAACAACACTAAAAGACAGTGTGAAAAAATCTAAGGGCGGCCTTTGCCCTGCACCGGACAGTAATGGCTTAATTAAAACAAAAAACATTCCTGCACCAAGGAATTAAATCCTTGTCTCACGGGGGTTTCAGTAACATACCATTCACATGCACAAAGACACCCAGACTCAGAACAAGCATTCGTAGATCACACAAACGCTTGTCGCGGGGATCGAACTTGCGACACGTTGCGCTCTTTGGGTTTTGGAATAATGGGCCTCAACCACTCGGCTATCCGTGCAGTCAAATCTTGTTAAGTTCCGTTCCAATGAAATTTTAACTATAATCACTTGTATTTTCAGAACATTGCCAGTTTCGTGTTGTGTTACTTCGCTTTCTCCATCTTTATGATCATCTTATGCCAGTTGTGTGGTCTCCTTGTGCTGCTGGCTAACAACTGGAAGCTATCCATAATATTGTTTGCGGCTTCCGGTAAGTAACTTTATATAATTTCTGATGATAGGCACATTTTTGTGATGCTTTGGAAATTCTCATGATTTTCGTCGCGGGTGGGAGGAAGACGAAGAGGTCCGAAGAACTCTTGCCGGCTAATTAGCCCCGGAATGCTTCTCCATTTCCCGTTTCTGCTTTTGCCATAGTCTTAGCTTGAGAAATTGGTTTCTGTAGTTATATTGCCCATATCTAGTAAACAATTAGTACGAGGATTTTTTGTTTCAATGTTCAAACAGAAACTGATTGGTCAATCCAACATAGAGTCTCTACATTTCTTTACGTAGTTAAAAAACAAGGTCAACATCGGTGGTCAACATTGGTGTGTTTTCTTGCCTAAAAACTCAGTTTTAAACTTAAACTCTAAACTACACTGAAGACTTAAACCAACAATGAAGAGAAGATAAAGATAACCAAATCAAAACCACTGGAATGTATTCATTTACTTAATATTGTTTTTCAATTAAACGTCACAAGTTTGTATTGAAACATAATTAATTTTCCTTCATTTTTGTTTACAGCGATATACATCCATTTCATAGTTGTCGTCCACACGGTTTACGACCTTATGGTTAGTTTCCATTGCCGAGATCAAGACGAGGAACTGCTAGCTGACTGCTTTGACGAAGATAATATAAGTAGGACCTTACCTTAGTTTTATATTCATTTTATTGATGGTTTACGTGTTTGATATAAAGAACAAATATTTGTACTGTTTCGTGGTCTCGACGTCTACATTATTCTTATTCAAAATACCAAAAGCAACCCTGTATAGAAATACAGGGTTGCTTTTGGTATTTTAGGTCTGTCATAATTTGTAGGCTCGTCTTGGCGGGGGCACTACCGTGGGGCCCCCAGACATGACTCCCGCATTACGGTATTCAGACCTTTTGCGGGGTGTTTTAAAAACATTTAAGTGACACGCTAGTTGTCTTTTAATATAGAAATAAAACGAAGTCGTTATTAACAATGCTTTAATATTTTTTCTCATAACAATGTATCAATGACACGGCAAATTGGAATACGGTGGGCTGTACAAGATTCAATTTACATAAGTACTTACTTAAGTTAATTTTCAATAAAAAGGTTTGTTTAGATGAGGCGAAAAATATCGTGCGATTGCGATATACTCGTATAAGATATCACTCTTGGTAACTGTAGGGTTACTCAAGTGCTCTGTGGACTAGTTCAACTGAAGCCGGGCCAGTGGGATTGTCCGAAAGGGTTTCCACAGCCCCATTACATAAGGGGAGGAGGAAGGAGCATGGGTGTGTTTAGGTCAGTCAGTCAAAGATTCCCTTTGACTTAGGCGAGGGAGTCTTTTGATGATTTCCCATCCAAAAAAGGCTTAACCTCAACCAAACTCGAATGGATTTTACTAATAATTTGGGATAAATATCTAGTACTTCAAATAAAAAATTACTGAGCCAAACTTGATGATGTGTCAAATTTTATTGGTCCAAATGACATCGATTTCACGGTAAATTAAAAAAAAAGCATAATAGGTTCAGCTAGTCTAGAGTTTTGAAGAAACAAACATAACTCGAAAACAAAATACAGATGAAATAAAAACCTTATCCCTTCTGAAGTCGGTTGAAAAGTCGAGTCAAACCAGTTTTAGAAGAAAGCCTTCTGAACTCAGCTTCGACTACTGCAATTCGCATGTTAATTCTCGCCTCATGTAAACGAGCATGAATATGAACAAGTATTATTGTCTTCTAAGGCCTTTGTACTACACTTAGTACTGTATTATAGGCTCTAGACAGATGGACCGCGTTTCAACTGCAATCCAACTGCAAATTGCAGTTTGAATGCAGTGGCCTCGACTGCAATAGAAGCGCAACCAAACGCGCAGTCCGATTGTACGTTGACTGCAGTTGAACTGCAATTTGCATTTTAAACCGCGATAAAATTCATAAAAGTAGTTTCATTTCAATGCCTAACATTCGCGTAAACCTAAAAAACCACTATGCAATTTGCAGTTGGATTGCAGTTCAAATGCGGTCTGTCTAGAGCATTACTCCTACAATTCTTAATAAGTATGCACGGTATGCACTTTTGAAGCTCCATAACGTAATATCCATAACATAACTTCATTTTTTATAATACTGACCCTATAAAAATCTACACGAATAATACTATATTTTGATATAAATATACAACAATCACGAATATATTCTTTTTATAATTTGTTACTACTTAATTCAACGAGAAATCATCAATAATTGTTTAAAATATTTTAAATTTTAATTTCGTATACTGCAAGCAAATAATTAAGGAATTATGTATTAATTACTAATTGATTATAACACTCTAGACATCAAAGTGATGTTGTCTTTTGTATTGTATCTTTACTTAAAAACTTAAATAGATATAATGATTCGAATTTAAGTGTTTGTTTTTTATCATTTAGGGCCGATTTTTCAATCGCCAGATAACTTTTATTCGACGAATATGTTTGAAGTTTTGACAGCTTTTGTATAGAAAATATGTCAAACGGCCATATTTATTCCTCAGATAAAAGTTATCTGACGATTGAAAAATCGGGCCTTATAGAAATAAAATTTATTTTCAAGTATTACATTCAGTTTTTGTATGTGTACATAATACTTAATCCTTTCAGTCGAAAATATGTTTACTACTGTTTTTCAATCATTTGGATCGCTTTGGCGAGCTTTGCTATGAAAACTATGAAAAAAGTATTTTATCAATACTTATAATTCGACACTTATAATGCAAAGCTGCGTTTTACAATGGTCGAAGTCAATAATAAAATAAAAATATATTCCCGAATTAAATACATTTCGTAAAAAAACAATAGACTATCTACATTTTCACTGCCCATGAAGCTTGTATTTTCGACGACAGTGTTCACGAGATCAACATTTGTTAGATAAACATTTATAACATGTAATAACACTATAATAAAATTTGTTTTCTAGAATTTGACATTGGTGTTTAGCTACGCAGGCCTAATGCGCCCTCTATCGGCACGAAATGGCAGAATGGTGTAAGATCCTTAAGCATATGCCTAGAGACACACTTATATTAATTAATTAATATCATTTTCGGAGATTTCAGAAGCTTTAGTGAGTGTACTGAGAACCATAGAAGTCATTGCAACAGCCCGGTGACCTACTACCACTAAATAAAACAGTACTTTTGAAGATGTGGAACAGAGACCGGCGCTCTACGGTGTCTATTGCGCTATCTCGCTCACACGAAGATGTTTAGTACGTTTTTGCTATAGTTTAAGTGTCAAGTCTATTGTTGCCTGAAATCACACCCGCGCTCATTGAAATTGATTGTATAAGATGTCGAAAGTTTGAGTGCGTTAAAAGATTTTTGTAAAAGATCGTCTACCGGAATTATATGCCGAGAAGGTGGAAATGTGAACATGCTGTGTGTATCTCGTGCCGATAGTTCGCGCCTGGCCTTATTAAGATTATAATTAAACCTCTTCCCTGCTGTTCAGCTGTTTGTAGAAACTGTGGCTCAGAAGGATCGTGTACACGTTGTGACCTGGAACCAAAGTCATTTTCATAAACAGATTTAGATGACTAATTAAATGAATACCTATCTGAGAGGGGGAAGGAGAAAAAGGGAAACCTATCATGAGATGGGAAGATGATATGGCTAGAATAGCTGAGAACACTAGAAGAAAGAGAAAAACTAGAACAGGACAGAAAGGAGAGAAAGACTTGCACTAGACTGGTACGGGAGAGAGAAGATTCGAAGGGGTTTGAGATGGCCTTTGCTAAAAGCACAAGGAATTTGTGTTTCATTTTAAGAAACTATATTTAGGAACGAGTTAGCAAGGAAGTCCTTAACGTCTGTTTTTGCAAAAAAAAAATATGATAAAACAATTGCAAAACAAACGAGGAATTTTCGTTAAATACATTATTTTCAGAAGCTAAAATCAAAAATCAAAATCAAAAGTTTTTATTTCAAGTAGGCCGTTTTCCAGGCACTTTCAAAACGTTAAGGTGATGACTCTAGTTGCGCGGTTCCAAAGTGTCACTCTTATGGAGAAGAACCGGCAAGAAACTCCATAAGTTACTCTTTTTAAAAGTAAATGTGTACAATATAATTTTTACAAATATTATGTTTATGCAAGAACAGCGTAAAATGGTAAAATGATAAAAAAATAATAATAAATCCAACAATGGAAAAAAGGTAAATTCTACTGGGGTTCACACTGTTGATGCATTTACAAGGCAAAGGCGAAAAAAAAAGCAAAATGAATATTTTACATACATCTAAATTTATTTTGTAGAGTAGACCTAGCTCTCATACAATAATAATCGAATAATACCAGGTCCTGTCTAGAACGAAGTCCTATTAATTTTAAAAATGTCAATAGGTACAATGTATACGAAATAGCACATTGTGAGAAATCCTCATCAATGAAACCCTTTTTAAGCCTAAACAGAGAAATTCGGGTCCGGAACTACAGACATATAAATTTAAACCGTTCCGAATTTAAATAGCTATCTGTAGTCAGGCAGAGACAATTTTAGTGCGCGACGGAAGGACGGGTATAATTACTTATAAACGTTCATGCTTAGGCTGAGTTTATTTTTGACATATTTTAATTAAAATGTTGCTGTTTGCAGTACTGCAGTCCAAAAGCTCAAAGACTGCTGAAATAATGTCACGTTAGAAGGTTTCCACAGATATATTTTTCGTAAAAAAAAAAAAATTTTCTTAGTTAATTATTTTGAGTAGGTATCTCATAACTTTTTAGGGGGCGAGGTGTTGGTCATTTCTAAATCTAATAATAAAAAAGCTCATTGCTAAAAATTTGCTTACTTACCTCTAAGTGGGTACATTATTTATTTCGCTTAACGCGTAGGTATACGTTACCTTTACAAGACTTACCAATATAAACGACTTCAGTGCAGATAGTCCCGACACTCATGTTCGGGGAATTGAGGAAGAATATGAACATGGACAGGAGGAAGAACACGATCCACATAATCATATAGGCTTTGATTATATTGCGTCGCTCCTGCAAACAAAATGAAAAATATTAACAGATAGCTCAACTCATGTTTGCGTATGCGGCAATGTGTGGGTAACCCTGTTTGATAATCAGTGACGTTGTGTTGTGATACAGCTTTCTTTTGTTTGTCACTATCACACAAATAAAAGCTTAAATAGCAAGCAGTCGCCGTTAATTGCAATAAACGCAACATATAGCGCCGCGTGCACAGAAGAGTTTAACTGTCTGCAGCTGTTAATTTTTTCACTATTTATTGGTCTAATGGTGAGTGGCTGCTTGATGCTCACCCAGGACCTTTTTTTTTTTGTGACTATTGTAGTATTGTAAATTGGTCTGGGTATAATAATTTACCTATATTATGTATGTATTCAGAAATGTATAAGTATGTTTATATGTTGTCTAGTACTCATAACAAGCTCTGCTTAGTTTGAAACTAGATAGGCATGTATAAAAGTGTTGAAATTGTATTAATTCGTCAGTTATTAATTCTTTTTTGACTACGTAATTGATGTCCTGAAATTCCTGAATATGATTACCAAAGTACCAACGTAGATACTGCGGTAGGACGTAAAATCGTTCAACATAACGCCTGACTAAATGGTGATAGCTAAGCACAAACCATCATGATGTTGATTAGAGTGTACAAACACTATACAAAAATGAAGACTGTGAAGTGGCACGACATTTATTCAAGTAATTTAGTAGATTTTTTTCAAAATTATTATGCATCGCAAACATGGAGCAAGCTCTAAACATTGTCGATCAATGGATTGATCAAATGAAACAGTTTTGATCGTTTAGAACGCTAACATGGTAGATTGCAATTCTTTCAGAGCAAATAACATTACAAGTGTTGCATATTTTTTTCATTCTTTTCGCTTTAAAAAAAAATAAGTAAGTAAATTTGATTTAAGGTTAAAGAAAATTTTTGGTTTTCAAAAATGAACTCTGCTGAATCGCTCGTCAAAAATAGGTCAAAATTACTAAAATGAACAGCAGAGTATGAGGAGATTGAAGAAGTACACTTACCGTTGACACAGCATATACAAAGGCAATATCGAATAAGAACTTCATGAGGAACATGAAGACCAGTATGATGGTCATGGCGTACAGGCCGGTGATGGTGGCTTGCATCTCGATGTCTCCGGCGAAGACCACCGACGTGTCTATAGCGCCTACTTCAGCTGCCAGCACTATGAGAAGCGTCAGCATTGTGAACGAGAGTACCTGAAAGGAATTACGTAACAGAAAAATGGAAGTTTATCCTAATATATCCTCTATCCAAAATTTTTGCGTGCCTAACAGGGTCCATGTTGATCTATAAACGTTATTTTTTTGTACCATCTCTGTAACATATGGAATGCAATAAATGATTGTGTATTGAGTAGGTGTTAATATTATAAAGGAGAAAATTTGTATGTATGTACGTTTGTTCCTCTTTCACGCAAAAACCACTGAACGGATTTAGACTAAACTTGGTACACAGAAAGTTTAAAGCCAGAATTAACACATAGGATAGTTTTTATTCCGATTTTATGTTTCCGTGGGATCATTTTCGATATGTAGTGAGCGGGCCTTGGGCAACAGATAGTCTTCTATATATATTTTTAGGATTCCGCACTAAAAAAGGTAAAAAATAAAAATAGAACCCTATACACTGAGGCTTCGCTGTGCTTGGTGGAGACTTGAAAATTGCTCATATAATGTGGTTTTAATTTTTGCCGCTACGAGGCCTACGGCGACGTGTGCTCGGTTCGATATTCGCGTAGGACAATTTGTATGATCTCCAAATTAGTGTCTTCGTGCATGTGACTTGAATACTTGTGACAGTCATGAGACAAAGGATTGAATTCCTAAGAGGAGCCATTTTTCATTTAAAAAATGAATTATCAAGAACAATTTCACAAAAAGCTATCTTAAATGACATAATTAAATATTTTTTTTGATACCTGTGCCTTAATTTAATTAATTATTAACCAAGACAACTTACCGCATTGATACTGCCCATTATTAAACATCCGTTTTGAGATCGAACACAAAACAACAAGTTTCCAGCTGAGGGAGACCCATTTTGTCCTGTAATTAAAGTTAAACCCAATTAAAAACCCAATTTATATATAAATGTAATCCCTTAGTCTTGATTGATTAAATTCAAATTCGATTACACAACTTTGTTTAAATTATGTTATTGAATTAAGATCAATAATGAATCAAGGGAACGTAACATAATATTTTTAGCAAAAGAAACATACAACCTGCTTTTAGTTAGAACTACTGACTGGCAAAAAATTGATGAAATGTGTATTGACCAAATGACAGCTGTTTTACGTTAAAAAAGAATATTATCTACAGTTAGAAGTTCAGAGGGAACAAACAAAAGAAAGCAAAATACAGATGGAAAGAGAATTTCCACTTTTTTTGAAGTCGGTTAAAAACTAAATTTGGAAAGAGACGTAAGATAGTTTAAGCGAGATACAAGTATACATGCACGTTGGGTGTGACAGAGAGAGCGATATCTCATAACCTTTCCCACAAGTTACTCGTTACCGGCTGAACTAAGAGAACAATAAAATCACGCACAGATTCAAATTCAATATTTCAGTATTAACATAAGAATCTAAACTTTATGATTTTGCAATAAAGAGGTTTTTTGCTTGAAGTTGTTGTGAAGTTAAATTCACTATTCGAAGATTAGCTTCTTAAGTTCCTTTATAATGTTTAGCTCTAAAAATCACTGTTCATGTAATAAGGCACTTCATAAACACAACCCGGATAAACATTTTAAAACCACAGACATAAATAATATAAAAAAATTTAAAATATTAAGCCTGCCACAAAAAAAGAAAACATTACTTTTAAATTACATTTAAAAATCAACCACGAGTTCCATAAAGGAATTCAGAAAATAATTCGTTAAAATAAGGTTTTATATAAAAAAAATATCACAAAATTGCTCGTACCTTTTAATGTACGTGTGACTATGAGATGTTTGCTAGTATACTGTGTCAGTTCCCACTACCCCGAAGCGCCGTGGAGATTTGCCAAAGAGTAAGCACCCGCAAATAGGTCACTAGGTTACAAGAACGTTCAGCTTCATGGGAAACATGACAAGCAACGAAATACAAAGAACCACTAAAGGAAATTACTCCAGTCGCAAATGCTTTGCCTATTGTTAAAAAT
>NW_020799807.1:0-18735 GCF_003590095.1 Trichoplusia ni
CCGCTGCGGTCTTCGTCGCGGATGCGGTGGCTCGGGTCGTCACGCAGGCGCTCGTGGTCCTCGAGGAAGTATCCGCTGTCCACAGGCTTCTCGTGTCGCGCCACGTCCGCGTCCACAGTCGGCGGCGGCACGGTCAGGTCCATGTAGAACTTCTCTTCCTGGGAGACGGGTAACTTCTTGCCGTAGTAGTCATAGTCGGCGTCGTAGTGCTCGTCGCTGGCGGCGCGCGTCTTCCTGCTCTGCTTGCGGCGGCGCTTGCGCTTGGCGGGGCGCTCGGTGCGCGGCGCCAGCGAGCTGTCGTCGCCGTCCGCGTCGTGGTGGTACTCTCGCTCGCGGCTACTGAAGTCTGTGTTACCCTCGTTTTCTTCATCTCGGTCTGGCTGCTCTGGTTTTTCGCGGTGTAACTTTCTGGGTCGTTTTTCTCGATATATTGGTGGCACCCTCACCGTAACGGTATCTATTTGGTTTGGGTTATGTTCAGTTGGAGGAAGTACGCGAGGTTTGAGAGGTTTCTTAGGATCTTCAGTAGTAGTGGTGACCTCTGCATCGTCCTCTGCCTCTGGCAGCGGCAGTGGTATGCGGTTGGGATGAGCGCGTTCCCGCTGAAGGCTCTGGTGGGAGTCACCGCGACGGATGTCGTCAGCGAGATCCCGATCTCCAAAATGTACGTTTTGATAATGATTCGCGGGTAGCTTGCGCGCCTTCTGCTGAGCGGGACGTCTTGGCTGCTGCTTGTGCTGCCAGAACTGATCCACGGCGTTACCGAACTGTCGCACGGCGGCCTCGCGGTCGCGAGACTCCTGCACGTCTTCGTAGTCGTCGTCGTCCAGTTGTTGTTGGTCGTCATCATCGTCATACGCCAAGTAGTCCTCATCGGCGGCCCGCTGTGGATCGAACTGCCTCGCATCCACAGTGTCCACGCGGCTCGCTACTCCATTTCTCACGACGAACGCGTCGACATACACCCGCGGCTTACGCGGCTCAGTTTGCGGTAACCTTCCCGCACGTGGTTCTATCGCTATAGGTACAAACTGTTCTTGAGTGTCTAATAAAGCATCATCGTCAGCTACTGCTTCGGCCTGGGGTGCAGGAGTAGCGGGGGCAACAGGCGCTCTGTTAAAGTTAAAGTTCAGCCTGAGGTTAGACGTGATCCTCTCAAGATTGTCAGCTTTCGGAGGTGGAGGAGGCGGTGGTGGTGGAGCGCAGGGTGCTGGTGTCGTGGGGTTGGCGCGCGGCTGGGCACACGGGGGTGGTGGCGGCGGCGGTGGTGGCGGAGTAGGCTTGGGCTTAGGTTTAGGGCGCGGCGCGGCGCGAGGTCTCGGACACGGTGGGACAGCCTTAGGTTGTGGTGGTGGTGGCGGCGGCGGTGGTGGCTTCGCAGCTCTGCAAGGCGGGGGACCCGCGGCGCGGGGCTGTCCGCAGGGCGCGGGGGCAGGCGCGGGCGCGGGGGCCGGTCCAGCCTGCGCCGGGGCCGCCAGGGGCGTGTCGATACCTGGCACTGGCGCAAGGGGTGGCGGGAACGCGGCTTGCGGGGGTTTCCTGGCCACACTGTACCCGAGCACATCGGCTAACCCTCTAAACACTAAGTCCCCGAACGTTCTTTTCTTGCGCACGATTTCCTCCGGATCGCCGTCCAGCTCTATGATGGCCCCATTCTCATCACGGAGAACAACGGTGCCGTTTTCTTTGTCGACGGTGATGGTGTCGTTGGCTAGGAGAGCCTCGAGCGACTCGTTGGCGGGCGTGGGGCGCGGCTGTTGGTCGGCGGCTGCAGCCAGCAGCAGCAGCAGCAGCAGCAGCAGCAGCGGGGGCGCGGCGCGGCGCATGGCGGCAGGGCGAGTGTCGCGCGGGCGGACTGGGACCACGGTTTTGTCGCACCGAGCCTTGCTCAAGCAGCGTCACGCTCGGCTGCGCACGCGCACCGCGCCTAACTAATGTCTACATTATTCAATTACTCTTTAGATGATGTGCCTGTAATGTAATACCGCACTCTTTTTACTAGAGTTACCTGTGTACAAATAAAAATCATGAAAATCTCTTTCTTTTCGATAGCGGATTCCTAACAAGCTATTAATTAGGTTAAGGGAAGTTGCGGGACAGCCCAACACAAATTTTGTTATTAATCTAATGGTGCTGCCTCATTTTTGTTTGCTTTGTAACAATATGGGATATAATAAATATTTGTTTCTATTATTTCAAAATGGCCACATACAAGTTTGTTCACATTATACGATCATCACAGACTTTGCTGCTGTGTTTAGCTAAAACTGCTATAAATTTATGTTTTACACATTTGGCAGTTTCCATTACTTCCTTAAGTAAACACATTGGTTATGTGGACATCACAACATTCTCCGCGGGAGCCTGCAGGTATTGTTATATTGGTACCACAGAACCTTTCTCATTTCGCCACCAGCTTTTCACAACCTAATTTGTAAACTATTACCTGCTAAATTAGTCGGACTATGTAAAAGTGAGTTGCGTCACAGCGTATTAAAGTAATACCGAACTGTGATGAATAAGAACTCAATTAATAGAACAAACACATAAAAAGTGAATGTCAATACAACTGGCGCTGACTTAGTTATTGGGTCAATGTGACGGTGTTCTAGACTAGTTGAGAGTTGCTTACTCTATCATTATAACGAAGTATTAAACATGTTAATTTTTTGAACTATCTAATCTACTTCCTAGGAATAAGTCAAGATGACTAGATATGATCTAAGAGCGAACAGATGCGGGCAAAAAAAACTGCAATGGATGTTCTCCGTGGTCGAATGGTGTACGCACCGGTTTCAAGGTGTCGCTAGCTCAGGTCCTGGGTTCGATCCCCGGTCGGGTCAATGAAAAATTCGCATTTCTACATTGTCTCAGGTCGTTGTATCTGAATTCCGTAACACAAGGGCTTTGGCAACTTACTTTGGGTTCAGAACAAAGTATGTGATATGTTCGCATTTATTTATGTTAAGCGTCAAACCTATGAAATATGTTCGAAAATTATTTCAAAACTTCACTTGTTAGTACACTAACTTTTGCTCGCTGCTTCGCTGTCCATCTAACTCCGTGCTACTCGGGTTAGCTTAGCTACCTTCTAACTAGGTTTTAGTAAAATAGGGCCTGCCGCTACCTCTTCAAGTAATATTGTTGCGACTTTTTAAAAGAGTTGCCGCTGGTGGTAAACCCTCACGTATTTGAGCGTAAAAAATAACATACAAAACAGTCACAAACGTTTGCTTTTAAAAGATTTTTGTGACGTTTACTTACGATACAGGGATATAGGTGTCTGTCATGGTAAGCTTGACCTATATTATAACCCCCTTTTTATGAAATGGATTACTGGGTTAACACCGGCCTTGCGCAGGTGACCTATTTACCTGTCCTACGTAACCCAAATGTTGTTCTGGGGCCACCTACTTACCTACTGCAGGAAACATTCTCAGGGGCAGCTACGAATTATTTATGAGCCTTTTGATGCCTTTTGCGTGCAGTAATAGTACCTAAACTATAAAATTATAATCAAATTGTAAATTAAATGTAAAACTTCTGTAAAAAGTTCTTCTGGCTTGAAGTATTGGCAACATATCTATAAGTCGCAATTTTAATATAACTTTCACATTTAATTGACTAGTATTCGATCACCAGCACGTACCTAATAAACAATTACAAATTTAAATCATAGACTAACTATAGACACTTAGTATACGTTCACCAGTCACCATAAACGTCACAGTATTTTAATAGATAGGTAGGTGCCTGGAGACAATGGTGTTAATTTAGCTTTACAATTAGAATTAATTGACTTCTAAATGAATAAATCCCCGCAACAGCTGTGTTGTCACCGCGTCAGCAGTCAGCTGTTTTCTTTATGCAACGCCGCCCGGGGCGCCGGGGCGGTGGCCGCAGGTATTGCTAATGATTTAGTCTGATTTAATAGTGTCTTAATAAAGCATTACGTTGCACCAAGTAATTAACTCTGGTACCCATGAATCAATGTTTGTAAATAACAGTATTGGCCTGAAGTTAAAATTGGAATTAGAATATACAGAAATCAAAATTAAGGAATCTCATCGTTTTGATCTGGAATCGAACTTGCATCCTTGTGAATATGTACATTCCGTGTCTACATCGTACTGAGGCATAATGATAAAATTAGTATTAAAGCAACAGCTACCAAATATTCGAATATTAATGCTGTACTCTATAATGCTGAAAATAATAATATATCTTTTGGATAACAGTTCTACGATAAGTAATCAACGCTAATTGCATTAGTCTTTTAATTTAGTGTTTATAATTATCTGATTAAGGAGTGTGCAAATTTTAATAGATACAATCGGAGTAATTGATCAAGGACACATCTGAAGGTTTGCCAATTATCATAAACTAATTTTTTTTTATTCTTTTTGTAAATTAATTCATTATTTTTAATATCTACATACATAACCTATGTACAAAGTACAGGACAACTATCTGACTCATATCTACTTTATCCACAGCCCTTGTTCACCCACCGCAGGGCATAAACCTCCCCTTTTTCTTGCCACTTTTTAGGGTCATGTGCTAGCCTTATCCAGATTTTGTCAGACCCAAACCCTTAATTGTATCGTCAACCCATCTTGCTTCCGGATGACCGACGCTTCTTTTGCCTTGCTTTGGCCACCATTCCGTCACCGCCTTAGTCCACATGCCGTCTGGCCAAGTAGCCACTTGGCCAAAGGAAGTGAGGTGAAGTGAAGTATGATCTGGGCGTAAGCATCTGGGTGCTTAGCTAATATTTTTATCCGATAAACGCCTTAAGAAATATGCTGACACTTTATTCGGTTCCACCATAATTTTATTAGACATAGTATACGAAATCAATTAGCATTTCGAGTAAATGTGATATTGCTATAATTGTTTTGTGCGGCGCTGAGTCTCTTGTTCAGTAACTTATTCCTTCTTTATCTTTGCTAATACTGTGCATAATTACATAAACAAACAACGTTAAGACTTTAAAATCAAGCATTTGGTAAAAAACTAAACAGTACTCAAGCGTTCTGTATTTTAAGCAATCCGTGTGTATTTCCATTATTTTCTCATTTAGTAAAATCACGTGTTTAACTTGCACACGTGATGTCAAGGCCAGACTAAACCAAACGCAAATCTTGTTAGCAGCGGCGCGGACGAGGATCGGATCACTTTCCCTCAATCATTGACATTAATTGGGTTAGTACTTAAAACTAAGATGGTAAGATGCGAGCACAGCTGATTGGTGGATTATAGAATTAGTGATTATACATACATACATACATACGGACGTGTGTACAATTCTTTAACAATGTCTTATGTATCTCTAAATGTAAGTTTAGAGAATTATTTGTTATTGTTTTATATTAAGATCTTAGGTATATTATCGTATTGTGTGGTAGGTGTTATAATATATGTTCAATGTACTTGTTTGTGTATATAATACTACTAATCCTAATATGCAGGAGCTCGTGGCTAAGCTATAACCGCGTAAGTGATTCGATCACAGGTTAAGCTATGCTTGACGCGGTTGGTCCGTAGATGGGTGACCATCTTTGTCATAACGAGTTCCTCCGTGTTTCGGAAGGCACGTTAAATTTTGAGTCCCGGGTGTTATTCCTACATCTTTGACAGTCGATACAGGTAGTCAGAAGCTGAAAAGTCTGACAGCCAGTCTAACCAAGGGGTATCGTGTTGCCCAGGTAACTGGGTTGAGGAGGTCAGATAGGCAGTCGCTCCTTGTAAAACACTGGTACTCAGCTAAAACCGGTTGGACTGGTAGCCGACCCCAACATAGTTGGGAAAAGGCTAGGCCAATGATGTACTAGTTTGTGTATCTGCGGTTTACGAATTAGTTTCTAAGTGTAAAACTGCCAACGCTCTTTCTCTCATTAATGGGTTATTGAACATACGCGACTTATTTAGCACAATGAAGCTGCAGAGGCGCCTTCGACTGTTAAACTAAACAAGTGACGAATGACAATTTTGCTCAACAAATTACAGTAGGGTCATAGGTTTTTGTCGTTCAACAATGCGCTAGACTGACCAAGTAATATCTGATATAAGTGGTCTACTTCACGAATTTAGGTACGAGGAAAGATTACTACCAGACCTGCTACAACGACCACAACATCTCCGACAAAGCAAAACAATAAAAAAAAAGAGGCATTTCTTGGCTATAGAAACAAACGCTTATACTTGGACTTTTTAAGCATAAACATTATTATCAATGTCAATGTCCCTGATCCATAATTAAGGAGGCAGTCAATACGGAGTTGTCACACAAACAAAAATCACAGCTCACACAAAAACAAGTACTAACGGATTACTAAACATTCGACGTCCAGTCCGTTATTGCTAGGTGAATAACAGAACTGCCGTGATCTGCAACATGGAGCTTGAAGCAATCCAATTTGGGTGAAGAGTCGCGTGGTAACATGGCGGCGACGACACGCCGCTATTAATTGGATTTTGGCGTGTATGGTCAGCAACGGGTAGTCTAGTACCGTTCGCAAAACAACTAGCGATCGATACAATCAGGTCAGTGGTATTATGATTCAACTATTTCTGAGGTACGTACCTAACATCTGTTTATCGAGAGGAGGAAGGAGAGGAAAATAAAACGAAATTTGCTGAAGAAAAACAAATCGTTTGGATGACAAATTTATCATTCCTCCATTTATTTGTCAAGCATCCGTTTCTTTTTCTCCAATCCTCTTTATTTTTAGCAAGTATTTTATGTTTCACCCAAAAAGTCTTTGAAAATTTTATGCGATAAGCCCGGGTGACGGACCGACGGACAGCGGACCCTTACAAACACCATCGGTTGTAATAAAACTGTTGGAAAATGTGTGCATTTAAGTCAACAATACAAATGTAGGTTACACCCACGGTCAGTTAAGTGGAAAAACTACGAGCGCACATTAACTAGCGATGAAAATGGAATTAGTCATGTGTATGTCACAGTGAAATTATACAGATTATGTCTACTGTACAATGTGCGCGTACGCACTGCCAACAGCCCATGCCGGGCGGACCCCTGCCGGCGCGGTGTTGCGTGCTGCTAGCTGTCGCCGCCAGCCATACATTGTAGAAATTGTGCTTACTTGTTTATTGGAAACGTGCTTACTATGAACGTTGTATGCTAAGATTAGTTAAATAACTTTTTATCACCTTTTTTGGAGAATTATAACCAAAGTAGCTTTTAGAGGATCTCTATAGCCTCACTCATGTCATCATCATTACATCAGTTTTATAGCTTCCATGGAAAACAGGCCTCTCTCCCAAAGCACATGAAGTATCCCGGTCTTAGACCAACCGAATCTATTCGATATCACCTACTAAAAGCCTTTATGAATCCTCTTTGCAGCGCAAAGGTTTTCGTCAACTTATCTCATGTTCAAACGTTTTAAAGATTTCGCTGATAAGTGCGAAATGTACGTGTGTCTAAGAATACTAGGGCTTTTATTACATAATCTATGAAACATCTGGAATTCAAATTAAACAGGCAAAAAACCAGATATTGTACAATGCAACTGTATTCTGCGAATTTAAAGCTTACGAAATTATATTCGTTTTAAATTACGTGCAAGTAATAAATTGAGTGCAGTCCCAGTTACAGCAATCTTGTGCTACGTGCCGTGCGTGCGCGTGCGCAGGTGTGGCAACACTCGCGACCCCTCGATAGCCCGACATCTCTGTCCATTGTACATTGTTCGCAGCTTCCGTGTGAACTCACCAGCGACAGTTCCGCATAATAATTAAATAATTATATAACTCATCAGCTTACATAATATTGTGCCGAAATATTTGGTCACAATCCTGTATATTTTGAATGTCGTTTGTCGTAGTGAGGCAGCGTTCGAACCAAACGCACAGACTGCCTCTGTTCGTAGCTGTCTTATTGTGATGACGCATGAGTGTGTACGTGCATGAAGTCGGAGATAATACATATGTACCATCCTGCGTAAAGCTTGTTCACAGAGGGCGGACCACTATGTGCATGGTCTAGTTTGAACGTTGCTGCAGTTTAGTTTACTGCATTTTGATATGTTAGCGATGTAAGGGACATACAAAATATATATTTTTCTCAACCTGTTAAAATTACTTCTAGAACAAAAGTATTTTATTCCTTATCTTCAGAATAGTCTGCACAATCAGTAATCAGTTATATTAGTAAGAGTATTTAAATATACTTAACAATCATTGAAGCATGATAAGATCAATCAATTATAATTACAATGTTTTGTTAATGGAACAGCTTGCCCCGGTTTCAGGAACGGTACGGACGTCCTACGCATTCTTATCGAACGCGATTGTATTTAAATTAGGCTCTGTTGCAAGTACTATAGAGCAAAGACTTATTACCTAGGTTTTGAAGACTTCCGAAAAGTTATATGCCATATATTTTGCTACGGCAATACTCACTACACATTTGATCATCAGTTTAATTGACATTGCCTGTTATAAAACAATAAATCAAACTACGTTTTCAACAAATAAACTGCATCAATTCATAAGTTCCTCTATTAGTCAATCTCCTTACCTATACATAGCTTAGGAAGCACGTGTTCACTGCAAACCAAGTTATTCAAGCAATTATTATAATTAACTAACATAGGTACACTTAACCGGAGTTCATTTGTCGGCGTTGAGAAATGTTCTCTTTGTTATGTCCTTCATTGTTAATGATTAGCATGCAAACTAGTATTTTAAAACCTGTCGCGATTATTCCTATCATTGTAAAGTATTTAAGTAAGAGTCTTTATATGTTTATAACAGTTGTTATATTCTTTCATGCTAGAAACACGTCTTTTTATGAAAAGTGAGATAGTATATTGATCATCTTGCTTACATTTTTAATGCTATGATTTCAGAGTCTAGTCTTGAATTCAAATTCACAATGATTTCCTTGTCTGTAATATTTTCAATGTTAAATAAATGTAGCATAGAACCATATAATCTGTATCTAAAAAGAGATTAGTTCTATTTATTTGTTCCTCACAACTATCTGATCATTGGTCATTAATATCGGATTTGGAGAAAGTGATAAATGATAATTACTACTAGTTGTTTGTAGATGTACGGAATCATTAGCATGTGATGGATGTCTGCAGTTTGACGGATACGCGGGTTGGCAGAAATGGTTGATCGATGACCGTTATGTTAGCTAGTGCTTTCAGATTCGTATTCTCAGATATGTCTTGTTTTTCTCTGAAGCTAATAAATGGCTTTTCGTTATAATACTGGCCTGTAAATGTCCTACTGCTGGATAAAGTCTTCTTCGTAGCTTACGTAGTAACTATTTAGTAATCTAAGTCGTAGCGATAACTACAAAAGATGCATTCTTACTACATGCTGATTGAGGTGCCAACCTCCAACCTTATACTAACAAATCTACTCACTAAGTCACAACCCCACCAGATTTCTTAAAGTATAGGACAAATCTGGTTCACTGAAAAAGGACCAGACGATTCCATTTATCAAAATTGACGTTAATTTCTTGCCTTTAAATATTATAAGTATAACAAGACGTGTCCAGTCACTCGAAAATCAGATAAAGTGGCCACGAGGCTTGTCACTTACGAATGCTCAGATCTCGCATTTACATGTTTACATCAATAAGTGCACGTGTTAAGTGAAGTGAAAGATCGCGATAAGGCTCCGGCGCCACGTAACACACACATATGTGGCTACAGAATAATCCTGTCTGCATAATATTAATACCTTTTTATATATAATCTGCGTGAAAGCGCGTTTAATGCAAAACTTAAAAAAAAAACCCTGTATAACCAGATTATTTAAGAAGCTTGATGTTTCTTATATCTGGTAGAGTACGGGGTGCATTTTGATTCGGTCGTGTAGCATGTCCGAATTCTCCGCCACACATTCCTGTCCGCTTTACATAACTGTATCGGCGATGTTTCCGCGGCCAGCTTCACTGGGCGCCGGTCAGTGTGCGCGGTTTTAGTGTGTCAGCACTCACATTGCATGTTTACTAGTTTCCTAATCGCTCCATTGTGTTTCACAATAACCTCTTGTTTCCATTTTACAGTTCTGTAAATTCTTAAGTACTTTTGTATTTTATTGGCAAAACAAATAGATTTTGGAATGTCGATAGTATTGGTATTGTGTCATCCACTTGTGATGAGAGGTATGTAGGTGTGTTAAACTCGAGTAAACAATGGTAAATAAACGGTATTTGATAATAACATTTTTTTTTACTTATGCAATATTAACCGTCTTAATAATCAACATTTGATTGTCTTTGGCAAACGCATGCGTAGCGTTACAATTAGGGCTCAAACTCACTGACACTCAAAAGTATAGAGTAGCGTCAGCCACCACACAACACAGATAGACATTTAGCAGCATTAAAGTAAAGCGTCTTAAACTAAAAGGTGAATAATCACAACGATAACACGAATACTAATAGCTTTTCTCATTATAATTTTCGCAGAGGAAATTCATTTAAAAAAAAAAGATGCGTATTAGGGTTAGAGTAAGGGCAGATGACTAAAAAGTAGAGATAGTACCACAATTATCCAAAAAGATCTTTGTTATAATTTTTAATAGTTTATAGTTTTTTTTTGATATCTCTTATAAACCCTTCCCCTGTCCATCCCTGTCAGTCCACCTATCAGTCTCAGCGCGCAGTGAAGCGCAGGGCACATTCGCGGCGCACGTCGGCTTTCACTGCTCGCCGATCAGAGATCAATTACGAGAACAGACCCAGTTCCGGAATCTCACCGATTCCACGAATTTACTGTAAATATTAAAATCGTTTGAAACGTTTAGGGTTACTCAGCAAAGAGAGAAAACTTGAACTCGGCTACTCGTATCATATTTTATTTTTATTTTAATGAGTTGTTAATTTTCTTACACGATTAAAAAATAGGAAAAGTCTTTTGACGAAGCAAAATATTTAAACACAATAAAATTACATTTTAATTTACCCTTGGTCAGCTATAACACTACGGAATCCCAAATTAAAATTTAACGTGGGATGGTCTGTTTTATTTTTTATGTAAGTAGAGTAATTACTAATGAAGTTAAATGCTTTTTAACGGCTTCACCAGATCTAATGAAGCTGTGGACGCAGACAGACTGAAATTAAACTGTAGTTAAGATCTCGTACTAGAGCGGTCTGAACTCAATCAGTTTTGGGTCACTAATGAATAAAGTGTGTCATTAATGTTTTTATAATTGACCTGTATTGCAAGAATAATTATTCCCAAGACTCTCTTCTTTGACGTGGTCTTTGGTCGGCAGACATATTAGCAAGATTTGACAAATATCCAGCCATCCACTTTGCTGATACGGAGCAAAAAAGGGTCTGGATCTAAGTTTGATTATTTAAGGGACATCATGCCAGCTTTGTGCCTGCACGGATTGTTGAGTGGGTCATCACCCTGCACTGTAGGTGCACTAAGAAAATCTAGGCACTAAATTCATAATATTCTTTAATCTTCATTTTACCTTGGTAAGAATAACCGTGATGACAAATAATGTTAATTACTACGTACTCGTGAAATCAATTAAGAAGTGAATCGGATCTCGGCGCGGTTGCGTCAGGGCCGGGGGTGACCGTGACCGCGCCGATAATGTGAACGAATCGATCTTAGTTTTGGACTTTAAGGTAATTCTCTTGGCAAATACCTATTGTACTGCAGTAAAAGTAAAGTTGAGTAGTAGGAAACTCTGAAACTCTTCATTACAATTGAGATCAGACTTACCATAAATGTCTGTATTCAGAATAACAACAGAGATATGTTATGAAGAGTGACTCTCTATGATGGCTGCAAGAAATCCTGCATGCTTTCAGTATGAGGAAAAATATCTAGGTATCCAAGGAGCAACATTACAGACGCCTTTAAAATTATGAAATGTTTTTATCGTATAGAAGGAAAACACAGGTTAATTCGAGCAAAAAATCATAACCTGCCAAAGTCCAGCGACTAAAGTTACTAACAATGGTAACAGTAAGTGAGTGACTGAACAAGTCACAATAGCCACCTCTCTGGTAAGAACCTTCTTGTAAGAACTCGCGCACGACATCTTACACTTTTTTCCACCTCTTCAAGCCGCGGCTATTTTATCACAGATTATAAGTATCAATCAAGTTTAGTGAATCGTTACGTCAATCTTCAGCGCGTGTAAATACTTTAAAGATAACTGTTAGACATGTTAGTTTTATAGCTTTATTTTATGATGCTGTATGGACATAAGGAGATTGGTTCCAGTTTATCTTTTGCTTTGTATATTGGAACATTAATATCTTAATGGCAAATCAAATTTTACACGGATTGCAAATAAAAATAGTGATCATTAAACGTGTTTGTCTCACTCAAGCCCTCCTAAAACATTTTGATAGTAACTGTCGTGAGAATGATTCATTATTAAATGATCGTTCGACTCGCGATCCCGCCGCGTCTGCTCATGATTAAGGACTCGCGTCTACGACTACGCGTGAGTAAACCGTTACATCATTTAACTCCTCAAACATTATTGTTTATTTGTAAATACGTCTTTTGAAGTGTTTAAACTCTTCCAATACCTAAGCCTCGTACAGCAGAGCATGTTATTAATGTGTTTAAAGAAGGTTGTGGCCAAACATCTGCCTTTTTCAGAGCGTTGAGGATCGCTCGTATGTGTCAACACTGTCAACGTTGTTATTATTTGTTTGTTCGCTGATTCACCTGAACAGACAGCGCATTGCACGCTCTTCGCTAGGCAGGCTCGAGCAGAAAAGCCATTTTCAAAAGTAGAAAAAGAGTCCTACCAAGAGTCAAAACCCCGCTCCCGCATGACTCGCTGCCACTGATACATATGGCAATTTTGGATGCACCGGAATTGCGAAAACTTCCTCCCACCGTTTAGATTATTAGAGGTGAGATAACGGCGGGATTCATTCAGCTTTCCAGTTTGTTTATCCTTTTTGAAAAGCTTAAAAAGGCAATGATGGTACAAAGAGTCCGATACGTATGGGAAAAACGTTAGACGTTAATGTCATCTAAACTGCAAGCCGCATATCAATTAATAAATAAATTATACATTCTTGTTAAGTGAATCAAATAGTCTTAATTCGTCACTTCCAATACTTACGAATTCAATTGATCCAAGTGGATTTTCTGATATAATTTCATAGTGTTTGCATAAGAATCTATAGTTTGATAATGACTATCATAAAACTATGAATATAAAATTGGACGTGACTCACGGAGCCACAAATAACTCATCCTTATTCTAATAAATGATTGTAGAGATAAACAAAAAATAGTTACTAAATTATGAACAAAAGTAAACCCACTCTTGTGCCAATGTTTTTCCTTATTGGGTAGATCAAAATGGCAATTAAACTAACTGTGCTGTTTTAAATTGAAAAGACTTCAATATAAAAATACAATATAATTAGGTACACGATTACGAAACCGTTTGTGGTTGCATATCAGTGGCCGGAAGCTCACACATTATAGATCAGTATATTTATAGATATAGTATATACTTGCACTTTCGACGATGACCTGGAGAAAGTGGCCCGTTTGATGCGACCACCCATGGACTGCCCAAACAATTGACCGCCACACAGGTTGGAACAATGTCCTCTTGACCGACTTTCCATGGCGGGGGTCAATACAAAAATGATGACAATCTGATCATTTTTGGATCTTCTATCTAGATTGTTTGTTTGAATATAAAAAGTTTGTCTTAGATCCTTTAATCTTATTGTATCGCAATAAGATCGGCTGGCTGTAAAGCTCCTTAACTTATCTTTGTATGATGAAAAAAGGGGCTATGCAATATTCCAATCACGAAGTGCAGTAGGTAGGAGCCACGAATTTAATTTAAGGGAAGTTACAAAAAAAGAACAGTATGAAAGAATTATAATTTCCATATATCATAATGATCCATCGTTACTTGCAAAGGAGGACAAATAACAACATTATGTTCTACAGCTAAGTACCTTTTTCTAAGTTTCTGGTCACAAGCGATGACGTAATAACACAAGTGTCCTCAGGAATCCATAATTTCGACATGTTAATGAGAATCAGTTATTATTGTAGAAACGAATGAGTAATACTTTTGTTTGAACAACTGTGGTACAGACTCGGGGCTAACTCAGTACCAGTTGTAGTTGTAGCATCGTGTTGGACATAGTACGTATGTTACGTATGTAGGTATGATGTGGAGGTCAGACAGGCAATCGACAGGCAAAACAATATCTGCTTCATAACCAAATTAAGAAAAAAACAGGCGAATTTCCTTTAGTAAATAATAAGGAATTTTTGTTAGCCTTCTCTTGCCGCTCTTTTCTATTAGCAACCTATAACGGAGAATTTGTATAATATAAAAATAATATCAAAACCTGGCCCCGAAAGGTAGAGACCCTAAAACATTGTTCGAAGTGTTAAATGATGATACATGCACAATGGACAGATGTCAACTGTACAAACGTATGAGTCAGCGTGAGCTGCGCAGGCGCCGCGGTGCTTGTCGATATCGTCAGTTCATAGTTATATTATACTTTCACTTATTTTTGAGGAAAACCCTGTCTGTTATCGCAAACTAAACAATTTCCCATTTCGAATGGAAGCATCGGATCATACTTTGTCATTTGTTAGAAATTGTCTTACCTACTGGCTACTCTATGAGCAGAGTCAAAATATTATGTCAAACAGGCAATCAAAAATTACCAAAGAGGGTAATTAGACCAACCAGGGAAAGGCGACAAGACAACCGGATCTATTAAGATACATTCAGAAAAAGAGTTACATAGCAATCATTATACATTCTTACTGTTATGTCCAAGGGGTCGTGGAAGAAGAAATAACAACCGATACGTACAAACTCGTTTATTCGACTGACGCAGCAGTCATTGAATCACACGGTGTCCGTGGTCTACCCTATAATTGTTCTTAAAAGATATATGTAGGTACCCACATAACATCCCTCCACCTCTATTTAGAAGAACTTCTTATAATCTACAACAGGCCTATTTCGTTTCGAGCGCGGGTCTGGCTCGGGTTCTATAGAGGGAGTTGCCAAGGTTGCTTCCTCTTCCGTGGAGATGTCACCGTGAACAAGTCCTGAGGTCGTCTCTGGTTGTGCTGCTGACTCCTCAGCAGAAACTTCGGGCTGCAGCTGGTCGGTGCTAGTCGGATGTGTTGGCAGTATGAATGCGGGAACGATCTTTTCACATGACTTATCTTCTCTCCCTCTATATTTGAGCAACTGGTTGGCGTGTCTTTTGATAATTTGACCCGATTCAGTTAGTTGGACTAAATATACAGTTTTTCCTACACTTTTAATAATCACACCACGTGACCAATATTGTTTTTGTTGACTATAAAGTTTTACCAGAACTTGGTCACCCACACTAAACGTAACTTTACGGTTGCCACGATAACTGTCAATCTGCGAACACTGCTTAACTTTAACCACTGTGTCAAGCGCTGCGTCGGATGGCATGGTGGTGGTCGGTGTCAGGAGGTCCAACCGACATCTCAAATTGCGTCCGAACAATACCTCTGCAGGTGATCTGTTTGTGGTCGAATGTTTTGAATTCCTATAATAAAGCAAGAATTCCGATATTTTAACATTCAAATCTCTTAAACATGTACCTGATGACAAGTATGATTTTATTGCCTTTTTTATAATTTTTACATAACTTTCTGCTTGTCCATTGCTGGCTGGGTTATATGTTGGTGAAGTTAAATGAGTAATGTTATTACGATTGCAGAATTCTTTAAATTCATGTGATATAAAAGACGTTCCGTTATCTGAACAAATCGTATGAAAATAAGCCAAATCGTGACATTACTTCGCATAGTTTTTCTATCACTACTCGCGAAGAGAAACCCGTTGAAACATCAAAACATTCCACCCATTTCGAATACGCATCTACTATAATTAAAATGTTTTACCGCTGATCGGCCCTAGAAAATCTAAGTGTACGCGATGCCACGGCTGGGTAGGGAACGGCCATGGTGTGAGAGGGGTACGCGGGGGCGTGGCGCGCTGCGATCTACACGCGGCGCATGAGCCGACGTACTGTTCTATAGCTACAGACATACCCGGCCACCAAATCTATTGCGTGCTTCTTCTTTCATTTTTGTGATTCCTAAGTGACCTGTATGTAACTCTTTCAATACTTTATATCGCAAACTATTTGGAATTACTAATCTGTGGCCCCTCATAAGACAACCGTTTTCTACAGACAACTCTAACGGTGGCTGTAATAAACCTTAATTATTGGTTCATTAATTTTATTAGCCAACCATTTGACAAGTAGCCGATGACGGCTGTTATTACCTTATCTAGCTCAATCGCGTTCTTAATATCCCATCATTGACAAAATCTTTCTTCTTCGTAAACAAAATACACGTAACTGGATTTATCTACTAATGACTCATCATGCGCCGAGTGCGTGG
Source organism: Trichoplusia ni (assembly GCF_003590095.1). Classification (NCBI taxonomy): domain Eukaryota; kingdom Metazoa; phylum Arthropoda; class Insecta; order Lepidoptera; family Noctuidae; genus Trichoplusia; species Trichoplusia ni. Next base: position 16,437 of record NW_020799807.1, read on the forward strand.
CGGTTATTGTTAAATCGTCCGTTATCGATCGACTTAAGAAATCCGCACAATTATGTACACTGCTTACATATTCAATTTTATAATTGTATGCGGATAGGAAAATAGCATATCGCTGTAAACGATTTGCTGATATCTCGGGAATGCCCTTGTCTGGATTAAAAATTGTAACCAAGGGTTTATGGTCAGTTCTCAAAATAAAAGGTTGGGGTCGACCATACAGATATTGGTGAAATTTTCTTATACCAAAAATTATAGCGGTAGCCTCTTTTTGTATTTGGCTGTAGCGTTTTTCGGCTGCATTCAGTGAACGAGAAACATACGAGATAGGTTTTTCTATACCGCCTTCGACCTGTGATAACACGGCGCCTAAACCGGTCGGTGACGCGTCGACAGTTACAATTAACAATGCCTCTGGATTAAAATGCGCTAATGTAGTCTCAGACACTAACTCGCGTTTAATTGTTGACACTGCTTCATCATGTTTCTTAGTCCATGCCCAGGGCTCATTTCTTTTAAGTAAGTCATGCAGGGGACTTAAAATCGATGAAGCGTTTTTAATAAAATTCCGATAATAGTTTACCATTCCTAAAAATGATTTTAGTTCTGTAATATTACTAGGAACTCGACTTTGCGTAATAGCTTTAATTTTTTCTGGAGATTTATGCAATCCATTACGGTCAATGACAAACCCTAGATAGGAAACAGATTCTTGAAAGAAGGTACATTTTTCTAGGTTTAAAACTAAGCCCGCTTCTAGCAACCTACGGAAACTTCATTCAACCTGCTCATCATCTGATCTTTGTCTACTCCGCTAATCAAAATGTCATCTAAAAATAAAAGAGTACCATCTAACCCTGATAGAAGCGCCTCCATGTTCCGCTGAAAAATGGCGGGGGCACTCGCTAGTCCGAACACTAAGCGAGTAAACTTATATAAACCTTTGTATGTGTTTATACAGGTCAGCATTTGTGACTTCTCATTAAGGCATAATTGATTATAGGCATGCGAAAGGTCTAATTTACAATAATACTTGCCGCCGTGCAGTTTTGAAAACAGCTCGTCATACCTAGGTAAAGGGTACTTATCCACAAGTAACTGTTTATTAATTGTCACGGAGTAATCGGCACACAAACGTAACGAACCATCTCGCTTTAAAACAGGCACAACGGGACTCGCATACTCTGCGTATTTTACAGTACTAACACTCCTAAATCTACAAGACGGTTCAATTCTTTTTCTACCCTTTCTCGAAGCGCAAATGGTAAAGGTCTGGCTTTAAAAAAAATCGGTTTTGCGTCTGACTTTAATGCTAAGTCTACCTTTACGCCTTTAAAACAACCTAATTTATTTCCAAATAGTTGTGTGTATTTTGAAGCAATATTTTTACAAAATCATTACAGTTATTTAACGAACATATTTGCAAGTTGAAGCGCGAAAAGAAATCTCTGCCTAATAAAGGGGGGCCTCCATTCCGTACAACATAAACTCCTATTGTGAATGCTTTATTGTTATATGTAAACAGTAGGTTTATTTTACCCAGAATAGACAACTTATCACCGTTATAACTATGCAAAATAACATCACTGACTTCTAATGTTATGTTAAAAAAGTATTTATTATAAGTTTGCTCAGAAATAACGGTAACTGGTGAACCAGTGTCTATTTCAAAAGTTAGCTGGATCCCATTGACACAAACAGACTCCCGCATCGGCTCGCCGCGTACGGTGCGAATATTATAGCACATGTGCTTACCGTCATCACCAGCATCCCCACAGCACTCGACATAGTGTTGCTTATTAAAAGTTTGTTTACACATTCGCTTTAGATGTCCTTGAACGCCACACTTTTTGCACTTATAACGCACAAAACGGCAGCTCGATGCCTGATGACCTGCGTAGCCGCAGGCCGTACATTCGCCGCCGACGCTGCCGCCGCCGTTGCCGTAGCTGTCTCGAGCTCGCTCGCCGCAAGCTGTGGTTAACATCCTGCGCGATTGCGCGCTGCGTCCGCGTGCTGCGCTATGCTGCGTGTCCACTTCATCACTTGAAGTTGCGTACCCGCGTCCACTTGCCGATTTGCTTCTTGTGCTCCCATACGAGCACTGCGTAATGCCTTCAGCTATTTCCAAGGCCTTGCTCAGGGTCAGCTCGGACATCGCCTTGGTGAAGAGTTTATCTCTCTCTGGTCCAGGTGCCATGCCCAGCACAAAACGGTCGCGAAGCTGCTCGTCAAGGTTTGTTGACACGAACCCACAGTATACTGCCAAACCACGTACTCGTGCCGCCCACTCTGGCAACCC